>NC_142937.1:58010285-58065285 GCF_046866305.1 Octopus bimaculoides | reverse complement strand
TTCGGGCGTAGCCCTTCGTCGGAAAGATGGAAAGTTCGGAGAATGGAAGAACGGAGAAAGAGGAAAATGGTACCGATGCCCACGATACCAACCACATGGTTCCGGGTTCAGTCCCCCTCCGTGGCACCTTGGGCAAAATGTCTTCTACTATAGTCTCAGGCCGACCGAAACCTTGTGAGTGGATTTGGTAGACGGAAACTGAAAGAAGCTCGTCGTATATATGTATATGTCTGTGTTGTGTATGCACACATATTAGTGCATACACATGTGTGTCTGTGTGCATGCACGCATATGCAGACACGTTTTATTGTTTCTTTCTGCATGCATGTTCACACACTTGTACAGTTACTTTTGACGATCCTTATCAATATTTCAATATTCTCTTGTGATCAACTCAACATTAGCCTTTAAATTTTTAAATGAGCTTTCATATTGTCTGAAATAATAGGAAATTTCCAGAAAATAAACTGGTCAGCGTCTTAAAACATGACAGTACTAATAGAGAAATAACCTTAATAAGAAAAGTGGACATGCTTAAAACTCATTTGAAAATTTTCATCGGAACCTTGTTCATGCATTCTTCAGTATAATGGTCTGGTGTTCACAAAGTGATAATCACTAAGTAGCTTTGTAATCTATGAGCATATCACACTGAGAGCATCAGTTCTTGTTCGATCACCAAAGTTAAGCAGCATTAAGCCCAATTAGTAATTTTTTCAGGTTTCATGGGAGCAGGCATGACTGTCTGGCAAGAAGTTTGCTTCCCAACTACATGGTCCTAGGTTCAGTCCCGCTGCAGGGTATCTTGAGCAAATGTCTTCTGCTATATCCCTTGGCTGACCAAAGCCTTCTGAATGGATTTGGTTGATGAAAACCGAAACATGCTTCTATGTGTGTGTGTGCTTGTGTGTGCATGTGTGTGTGTGTGTTTGCATTAATGTTTATCCTCCTCCATTATTTGACAACCAGTGTTGGTTTGTTTACATCCCTATGACTTTGCAGCTCAGCAAAAGAGTATGATTGAATGAGTATCAGGCTTTAAAAATAAGTACTGGTGTCAATTTGTTCAACTAGTATGGTGCACCCGTACGGCTTTAGTTCAATGACTGAAACAAGTAGAAAATAAAAGCGACAAAAACGGCATTGAGTTAATGTTAAAGTAACATATATCAGATATCTAATTAGTAATACTTATGTGCTGAGGAAAAAACATTAGCTAATTGAGTGATGTTAGATCATTGAGTAATATAATTTTAATAATGAAGTACCAGAGAACTAAAAGCAGATTATTCTATGTCTTGGCAAAGAGAGAAAAGGGCAGCATCCTCAGATTGGAGACCTGGCTTGAATGCTTGCAACATTAAGAAACTTCACTAAAGATAGCTTAGAAACCAAATAGTAGTGTTGAAATAACAGAATACATCTGTTACCTAAGAACAGGAACAGTTCTTTCAATGGGCTCCCACAGAGTTTCCATCTTGTCAAATGTCACTAATAAAGTTGTGAAGTGAAATATTTTCTAACCATGCAATCAGAAGAATTGTGTGACTGTAATTATAAGAGCTGTATTAGAAACAAGTGAGTGAGTCAGTTGGAAAGAAAATATATAAAAAGTAAAGATAACAAACACAAAATATATATCTATGCATAATTTCATAGTTGTCCCTTGGACATCAATAGCATTATTCCCTGTTGGAGTATTTTCATCAGACAGAAAAGGAGCAAACAATTATCCAAATCTTCCCTTTGAGTATCAATAGCAAAATACCCGTGTGATATTTTCATTTGGTTGACTAGTGAAGGAGCTGAGTCTTATTTCCAGATGGAAATAAACTGGCATGCAGTACTAAATGAACAAAGATGGTGCCCTGAAGTTAAACATCAACAACATCCTGACAAGAGCAGTCTCCAAAATTATTTAGATGCCTGGAGACCCTCTACAATACATCTTGTTCACTGGAATTTGTGAGAAACAGAGGTGGTGTCTTAGACTTTTGTTTACCCCCACTTCACTGCTCTCAGTGATTCTATTCCACTTCTTCAATTAATTCTTCTGTCTCCAGGGCCTTATTAATGAACAAATTTTCAAATTGCTTCCCTAAAAGTTTTAGGGTTTGTTTGACAAGCTTAATCACTACAAATAGAAATATTCAATATTTTTTTAATGATATTGTAGTGACAGCAAACTTCAAACTACATTCCCATTAACCATTCATATGGCATTCAAGACTAAACGAAAAAAAGCCCTTGTTTCAACTATAGCAAGATTTATGGCAACTTCTATGAAATGAAGCAATTTAGCAACGGATGGTCCATAGACTATTTGGTCCATAAATTATTGGCAGTATAATCAAAGAAAGATTTTATTGTCTCTCTCTATTTTTTTTGTGCAGACAAGCCTTACAGTGAGTCGTGTTATATCATAGTAAGTTACTAACATGATTTGCTTTACATATATCTCTCTACAGACAGGTTTCACAGTAGATTAAGTTGCCTTCATGTTACCTTTCTTCGACATGCACCACATAAAGTTTTTCAAGGATTATCAAGCTGTGAGACTGCTCTAGAGACTAGCTTTACAGCAATAAAATCACTAACTCATTGCACTCTACACGCTACAGAATTTTTAGTACATGGAACTGATTCTGAGTCGATAATAAATGCTACATTGCTGCTTATGCAAACCAACTTTACGTGATATATTTTGGAATGGCTAATGTTATTAATATTTTCAAACTCTGCTTTATTGCGAATTAAGCCTACACAGGTAGTTACTTACAATGATGAGATCTTTGGTTACAGTTCATCATGCCTCATGTAATTTTTGCTCTGTAATGCCAACATTTTTACTGCCTGATAACATCAATATTAAACGCTGTTTTGCTGAGCTCCCCATCTGTTAAATAATGAAAACTAGTAAGTGTGATATTAGTTTAGAAATTATACATTATTATTGTCATCTCGTTTGCTTAACTGTAGTCTTACACTATTAATCACACAACCGTATAACTAAAATATCACAGCAGCTCACCCATGTCTTATCCAAATATATTTGCATACTCTAGAGGATAACACTATGTTCATTATCCCCAAATATCTCTGATGTATGCTTTTAACATGTTTCAGCTGCTGGCTGGGAGCTTTTATTTCCTTGTAAATTTTCACATGGAGGTATTAACCACCTTGTTGTGTCTTCTCTATTCTAAAATGCTTAGTGTGGAACATTTAGCAAGAATATAGCTGATCGTTTAATTAAGCTAACCATATGTATAATTCAGTCTTGTTATTTTGTTCTAGTACATATTCTTTGTCTTGTGTTATTGTTGGCAGGATCTTGTTGTAAACAACAATTATCAAACCTTCAGTTTCATATTTCAACCAAAGGTCTTGGAATTAAATATAGATATTTCTTACTGTTTGTTTGCTGTTAGTTCAGGGGTTTGTCCATGAAGGTGTTCTAATTCATTTTCTATGTTCATTTTCTTAGTTGATTTGTGTTTTACTTCTTCCTTTAAATATATTACACTTATTGTTATGTCTGAACACTCTGGAACATGTCTGTTTAATGCTTGTACCAAAGTGTTATCATACATGCTAAACGAAATTTATGAATGTATAGCAACACCTTTGTGTAATGAACACATACATTTAAATTTTACAAGTGAACATAAGACATCAACTTCTGGGTACCCATACCAATTGTAGGGCCTTCAAGATCATGTCATTATAGTCCTCTTCATTAATCCTGCCTTGAAATATAAATATGGCATGTCCTTTGTGAGCGAGGTAGTTGAAATTTTGTTAATTTTGTTTTTGCATTAACTTGGTTGGGTGGTAAGTTCCTCTAAATCTTCTAGTCTTATTATGTTAAAGATGTATCATATTGCAGTTTCACATGTGCATCTTATGAGCTATTTATATAGTATTTAAGACAGGGTTTCATCAATACATAATAGAATATATTGGGTTTTATAAATTTTCCTTTAATACATTAAGACATGTAAGTGATTGCTACTGCAAACAGTTGAGATATTTTTTAAATTCCAAAATTTACGAAGATTGAAGAAAAGATCATTGATAATGATATTGATAGTTTTGTGATGTTCATAATGGCAATGACTGAAATAATAACGATGTTATATGTCTGGGTAAAGAGCCCTTTTGGTCTTGAATGGCCATGGGATTGCACCTAGAAAGTTAATCTCCAATGCACAAGCCTGGACAAGGTTGTTTATAGAAGGCCAGCAGTTACCCATGCATACCAGCCTCCCTGCATGGCTCAATAGTTAGAGCATTGGGTTCGTAATCATGTGGTGAGTTCAATTCCTAGACAGAGTTGTGTGTTGTGTTCTTGAGCAAAACATTTCATTTCATGTTGCTCAAGTTCACTCAGCTGTAGAAATGAGTTGTGATGTCACTGGCACCAAACTGTATCAGCCTTTACCTTTCAGTGGTGTAAAGAGGGAACACTGGTATGCATGGGTGACTGCTAGTCTCCCATAAGCAACCTTACCTAGACATGTGCCTCAGAGAGTAACTTTCTAGGTGCAATCCCATGGTCATTTATGACTGAAGGAGGTCTTTATCCTTTACCCTTAGCTAAGGAGGAATGAGTGAAAATGTATCTGTCATCTTGCCAAAAAGAAATTTCACTACCACCTTCTCTGAATTTTAAGAGCTTTCCCCCCACCAACCCACTGATCCTGGGTCCCAAAAGCAGTCTTGCTTCCTTTACCATAATTCTCTAACAGACCCTGGTTGTGACAACAAAGGTTGTCAGAGGCTCAATATACTTTTGATGCTTTTTCTAATTCAGTTAGTTTGATTGTAACTGATTTACTAACATTCACCCACCACACGTGCACACTCTCCTCCTAATCTGGCTCCTGTGACAACCTTTGCAAGATGACCAGAAATGATGTGGATACAATGATAAGATATATATGTACTCAAGGTTGGATGTGTAATGTCAATGTGAATACCCGTCAGAGTGTAAGTATCTTGAGAGAAAAGCTGAACATTAGAAGCATCAGTTGTGGCGTGCAAGAGAGACGATTGCGCTGGTATGGACATGTGGTGAGAATGGATGAGGATAGCTGCGTGAAAAAGTGCCACACCCTAACAGTTGAGGGAACCCGTGGAAGAGGTAGGCCCAGGAAGACCTGGGCTGAGGTGGTGAGGTAAGACCTTCGTACATTTGGCCTCACCGAGGCGATGACTACTGACCGAGACCTTTGGAAATGTGCTGGGCGTGAGAAGACCCGGCAAGCCAAGTAAGATCGTTGCCAGTGCCCCTGGACTGGTTCTTGTGCGGGTGGCACATGAGATGCACCATTTTGAGCGTGGCCGTTGCCAGTACCGCCTGACTGGCTCCTGTAGGATTTTCGAGCGAGATCGTTGCCAGTGCCCCTGGACTGGCTTGTGCGGGTGGCACATAAAAGACACCATTTCGAGCCTGGCCGTTTTCGTGCGGGTGACACGTAAAAGCACCCACTACACTCTCTGAGTGGTTGGCGTTAGGAAGGGCATCCAGCTGTAGAAACTCTGCCAAATCAGACTGGAGCCTGGTGTTGCCATCCGGTTTCACCAGTCCTCAGTCAAATCGTCCAACCCATGCTAGCATGGAAAGCGGACGTTAAACGATGATGATGATGATGATGAAGGTTGTACTAACATGAAAAGCATGCAGAAAAGAGAGCTTTCTAAAGTTTAAAATGACAAAAAATAAATTCCTCACCAGACTCCTAGATTTTCAGGAAATCACGGTAATTAAAGCACACTATTATTATATGCTTATTCAGTTTTCTGTTCACCTTGTTCCAGTTATAAAACTTAACATGGTAACAGACAATGAACTGAGTGCAGAAAGTTCATTTCATGATAATATTTTCATTGCCGTCATTATCATCTTCTTCATCATCATTGTCTTTTAATGTTCGTTTTCCATGTTAACATGTGTAGGACAGTTTGACAGGAGCTGGCTAGCTGGAGAGCTGCACCAGGCTCCAATTGTCTGTTTCGGTATGGTTTCTATGGCTGGATGCCCTTCCTAATTCCAACCACTTTACAAAGTGTAACAGGTGCTTTTTATGTGGTTCCACCATGGGTTAAGTGCCTTTTATTTCCAACAATATTCTGATAGGTCTTTCAGTAACATATCAATTCTTCTTATGAATTTATGAATTTATATATTTTCTATTTGTGTCTCTGTGTGTTTGTGTGTGTGTGTGTGTGTGTATGTGTGTGCGTGTGTGTAATTCTATGCAGATGTATTTTTTTGTATTTATATATTTTTGTTTATGTAGTTCTATATTTCTGTTGACGTATTTTATACATTTATATATGCCATACATTTTATATAGTTTCAATTTACATATTATGACAAAAATTTATTAGATTTTTCCTGAAAAAGTACAATGGCTTCAGGCAATGCTAGTAATTAAACTCTGTTATTAAAGTTTTCTTGTCTTAATTACATTACATTATGAGATTTCCTGTAATAACAATGATATTTGAAAGCATCTTATATAAGTAATAAAGCATCTAGAATCAAATCACAATAATGCAATATTAAGACATTATTATTTGAATACTATCGTTATTACAGTATTGAGCATCATTATTATTATTATTATTAGTAGTAGTAGTAGTAGTAGTAGTAGTAGTAGTAGTAGTAGACTGTAAATTCATTGCTGCCTTTCATAAAACTTATTAATCAAAGAATCTATCATGAAATCTAATAAATTTCATATAAATATTCCTAAGTCACACTAAAACATTTAATGCAATGTTGTATAGTTTATGTAAATATTTATGAACACTAAATGTCACAATTTGTCTTTATTATACTAAAGTTTCAAAGAATCAGCCTTGTTGATGAATTCTCTAGCATATTTTAAATAAATCTCATTATATCTGAATCATGTTAAGAGATTTTATTAAAGAAAGGTTATCGTTCTTCTATATTTTCAATGAGACTTGAAAAATAATGAGTTGCAATGGTAGCAAATTTGTTGAGTTTATTTTTTTTTTTACCAATAATATAAGTAGAATGACTTCATCATGTACACCTCTCAGTGCAAGTTACTAAATAGGTTAATTTGTAGATATTCATATTTCATAATGAGATATTTTTTTCACTTTTAAATAGTTGACTGAAATGAATAAAATATTTCCTTTTTAAATGACTTTTCAAATGTAAGTATTTAAAAGTGATGTACCAGCTTGTTTTGAGGCTATTTCTCAATATGATACACCAACTTGATGTCTTGAAGCTATTAGAAACATATTTGAAACAAAGGGATTCTCATTTCCTCTTCAATACAAGTATTTTCATCATTTCACATTTGATATTCTTGATTAGCGAAAATCCAATCTCACTTCAATAATCTTGTAGGAAACTGCACAATGGTAAAGCACAACAATTTCAGAAACTAATCCTTAGCCGATAGCCAGAATATCAAAGATATTTCAATGTTTCATGATCAGGCAATATTCACTTGAATATGTTTGCTGTAAAATTCAAAAATGAGACAGGCAGGAAAATGTATCTTATCCAATCAAAATATTTTTGCAGTCAATGAAACAATGTTAAAAACTGTTCTTCAATGCAATAAATATTTTGGATTTCTAAGTCTGAAAGAGACAGGCTTCTGTTAGAGGCCTGAGAAACTTTAAGTCACATGGAGCTAAATCAAACACTCTTTTAAATAATATATATATATATATATATATATATATATTCCAAAAAGTCAGAAATTTAGCAAAAACACAACAAACAGAAAATTCATAGCTAATTCCTCATCAGTCAATGTTCAAAAGTTCATAAAAATTTCACACCTTTAATGATATTATTCGCTCTTGGTGGCGCCAGTGACAAGAAGCCACTGGGAATAGCTAACGAATGTACAGGACATTGACGAAAACAAACATAACAAAATAAAATAATTATACATAAACAACAAAAAAGGCCATGCAGCCGCAAGACAGGCAAATATGGGGTAACGCAAAGGAAAATGAAAATGTCCTGTAGGACTGGAAATGTGAAATGGACAAATAGAGTTGAAAATGCTTCAAATTTTTCATTTTAATATATGTGTAAAATGTGCTGAACTCCCTGTTTGAAAATATAAGGACACAGATATTGTGTTATATAGCCAGCTGGAAAGGATGTTTCCTGGGGCTAAACATGAACTTTTTTATGTATTGGAGACAAGTTTAAATTTCTAACACATGTGAAGAATAATGTTATTTTAAAGTCTCCTGTTGATGTTGTTGAAATTCCAATGAAGGAGCCTTGGATCTGGGTTAGAAACCAGCTCTTTCTCTATTGGCAAGAAATCTTTAAAAAAAACCCTAAATAATGACATACATATATACATATCTCTCTTTTGTCTTTTACTTGTTTCAGTCATCAGACTGCAGCCATGCTGGAGCACTTCTTTGCAGAATTTTAGTCAAAAGAGTCAACCTCAGTATTTATTTTTATTTTAAGCCTGGTTCTTTTTCTATCGGTCTCTTTTACTGAACTGCCAAGTTATGGGGATGTAAGCACATCAACACCAGTTGTCAAGCAGCTGTGGGGGACAAAGATCGACACAAAAACACACACACATATGTGGATATATATATATGACAGGCTTCTTTCAGTTTCCATCTACCAGATCCACTCACAAGGCTTTTCTCAGCCTGAGGTCAATTCTTTCGAATAAAACATACTTCAAAGCGGTGCCCCAGCATGGCCATAGTATAATGACTGAAACAAGAGAAAGATAAATGACAAAAGATACTACACAGTACAAAATGTCTTCCAGAAATTAATACAACATTGTATGGAATACAATAAACATTTCTCAAAATTCCATCTTTGCATTGAGGAACTTTAGGAAGTTGTTTAGTTCCCAATTAGACCTGATTCAATAGACTTATAATCAGATATAATAGACATCACTGTCCCATGTTTTTAGGAGTATATCTTTTATCTTCTATCTTTTACTTGTTTCTGTCATTAGACTGGGTCAGTGCTAGATCAACCATTAAAAGAATAAGCATGTACTTAGGGCATCACAGAAATGACAAATGGTTACAGAACGAAAGAAATCACTTTAAACTTGCTAAAATAATATTTGAAGTGGTTTATATGATCGGAAATATAATTTCAAAGTGTTCATAGTAAGACATTGTAATTAATAGAAAGAAAGAGAAAACTTTTGGGGTATAAATAAAGTGGAAGTATACAGACATAAACATTAAAGTCTATCTTAAATTTGTTTCATTTTGAAAAATAAAAATTTATTTTAAGATTTATAATTGTTTATATTTTAAACTACATATATATGGGGACACCAAAATCTTTTAGCGCTTAAGGCTTCTACAGGTCTTAATCCGGCCCTGGACTGGATTATGATGAAACACTGCCTTGAATAAGTTTTAATCAAATGAATCAACTCCAGTACTTTTTTTATGGCCCGGCACTAGGTTAGGTTACAGGGATGTAAAGAAACCAACACCAGTGGTCAAGCATTGATGGGGGGCAAACACAGACACAATGATACACACACACACACACACACACACACACACACACATGCACGTGCAACAGGTTTCTTTCAGTTTCTGTCTACTACATCCACTCACAAGGTTCTGGTCAGCCTGAAACTATAGTAGAAGACACTTGCTCAAGATGCCATGTAGTGGGACTGAACCCAGAATCATGTGGCTAGGAAGCAAGCTTCTTACCACACAGCCATGCCTGCATCTATATTTATGCTTATGTTATCCAATGTAAACTTTTTTTTTTAAGATGGTTTAACCCTTTAGCATTTAAACTGACCACATCAAGCCTAAATATTCTACATTTTTTTATGTTCAAAGCAACCAAATTCAACTTCTAACACACTTACCATACAATCTCATTCTAAAAATCTACTATCACATCATTGAAATCTAGAAACTGTGAGATAATGCATGATTAATTCAAACCAATTTGAATAAATAAGCGTTACTTTTGACAGAACAATCTGAATGCTAAAAGGTTAAGAAAGATTTGACTGCTATTTCTAGCATGTTGGATGACATTGTAGAATATTTCACAGAAGGGGATAAGTGCAATTGCAATGTTATTATCAATCCCAAAATCCTTGATGCACGTTCGGACTGGGGAACAAGCTACTCATTGCATTTTGTCACGGAGAATATAGTTGACAAATGGTGTGTATCAGCTCACAGCACCATCTACCTAGAGTGTGAGATGCTAGCATTTCGGAGTAGTTATCACCTCATTGGTCATAGACACTAAGCAGACGACACTATGAGCTGAATTAAGAGATTACCTCTTTTGTGTTTTTAAAGCTTCTATTTCTGTTAAAATCAAGTGACAGCATGAAGTAGAATAATGCTTTTGTTTTGTTTTTTCTTTGTTTTTCTATTTGCTTGTTTCAGATTATTAATCCTTTTGTTACCAAATCCCTGCTGAAATTTTCACTACCTTTTAAAATATTGGAGAATTTAGTAAAATAGCTTTTTCATTATTAAGTTGGTATTTGGGACCGTAAACTAATAATTAGGAAATTTTGATGGAAGATTAAATGACTTAACACAAAATTTGTGTCATAGAACCAGGAGTAGTCTCAGATGGGTTGGTTTCAAAAGAATAACTTGTCTTCTTCTCCTTCTTCTTCTTCTTCTTCTTCTTCTTCTTCTTCTTCTTCTTCTTCTTCTTCTTCATTTTCTTCTTCATTTTCTTCTTCTTCATTTTCATTTTCTTCTTCTTCATTTTCTTCTTCTTCTTCTTCTTCTTCTTCTTCTTCTTCTCCTCCTCCTCCCCCTCCTCCCCCTTCTCCTCCTCCTCCTCCTCCTCCTCCTCCTCCTTCTCTGTCATCATTTAACATCCATTTTCCATTTTGGCATGTTTCCGTGTTGGACAGTTTGAAAGGAGCTGGAAAGGCTGAGAGCTCCGCCTGGCTCCATTGTCCGTTCTGGCATGGCTTCTCTGGCTGGATGCCCTTCCTAGCACCAACCACTTTACAGAATGCATTGGGTTCTTTTTACATACCACCATCACCAGTGCATTTTACATGACACCAGAACTGATGCTTTTTATGTGGCACAAGCACTGACAAGTAACTTGCAAAACAAAGACCCCCTCAGCTGAGAGAAGGGGAGTAGTAGAGATGGCAAGTTGGTGGCTTTGTGCTCGTTGATGTGAGACTAGAAGCATAGAAGGTCAGGGATAAGTGTCTATAAGTCTAATGTACAATCAGTTTTTAAATTTCTACACATTTGGATAGAATTGAACACATAACTTTTATTTCTGACCAAAGTGTTTTGAACACACACCCACCATATCTCAGTATAAACATTTATGTTTATATCTTCATTTGTCATAATCTTCGAGCTATCTTTAAATTATTTGTTAACCATCATTTTTCTTAATTATGGGCTGTCTTCCTCAGAATGTTTTATGTTGATGATGATGATGATGATGATGATGACGATGATGACGGTGGTGATGATGATGATGATGACGATGACAATGATGATGATGATGATGATGATGATGATAAAAAGAAATATCTTTAAATGTGTAGCTTGAAGTAAATAGTTGGTGTTTAATGGAGCTAGATTTAGTGGTGGATAATTTTTGTTGGTCTCAAATGAGTTGAATGGTAGAGATAAAGAAATAATGTAGAACAGTTTTGTATTAGTGCTTTGACGCTATCTAACATAGCATTAATAAAGTCTTTAGTCATTAAAAGCTACTTTGGGCTGCTGAAACAAGACGGTGGATTTTTCCCTGTGGAAGAAGATTAGGTCTTCAGAAAAATGTCGATTGAAAACTGATTTACATGACTTTCTTTCCTCATACATAAGTGTCTTTCTAAAGACAGCGAACTGATTAATTACTAAGTGAATAGGAAGTTTTACTATTGACCAATTCAATGAAGAAAGGAAACATAATGAATTAGATTTGTGCTACTAACAACTATTTCAGAGGATCTTCTCGTGAAACAATGAGAATCAGCAAGTTTTTATTCAACACAAAATTAGTCAGAGCCTTTTGTTTTGCTTCATTAAAGAAGTTCTGGAAGAACAGATCTCTCTATTTGATGATGAATAAAGTTACTAAAGTTGAAGTATGTCTACACCTCATGCTATAATGAGTGGCTGTTTTTGGTTAAGACAAATCATAATTGTTTCATATTGATCATAAGAGAAACCTTATCTGATGTGTAACAATATAACAGAACAAAGAGCTTGAATAGAAAGTAGATCATAAAAGGAACCATGTGTAAGAGGAAGAGAAGTGATATTCGTAACAGAGCAGAGGGTGACGCAATTTATTAGTGTACCAGGGAAATACTCTAATAAAACTACAAAGAAAATATCCAAGAAAGGCTACACAGGTGTATAACAAAGTCTGTAAGAAAAGCATTGCACATATCTAAGATACATATTAAGTAATAAAAACAATATATTAGAATGAAACCTGGCTTATGAATTACAGAATTAAGGCTATTATATTGTATATCCTAGAGAGAACAGCAAACTGAAGCACAGGGAGAAAAGTTATTACATAGTGGTTGTTAAAAGATGTATGTATTCCTTTGTAGACTATGCAGAAAATGGTAATATACAACAGTATAGATAGATATTCCACTGGCTATGAACAAATGGTTCAAAGGTTTGTTAATAACGCTTGGACTTGATCATATTGCACATTAAGAGAAAGAAACTGTGGATTCAAAGTTATTCTTACCTGATCAAGTAGGAAGCATCATGAGTCAAACATAGGCCTATAGTAGGGGGAGAAAAGTGCTGATACAGTGGAGTTTGTTAATACTGTAGTTGCAATTGTGCTACATATCTTCTTTGTAAAATGACCACAATACGACTAGTACTCATTGGAGTTGTTAGTCCATCGGTGTCTGATGATGACAAAGTCTGTGTTCTCAGAGATGAGAGTGCATGTGGATCTGCAGTCTAAAACTGAAAGCACATTGACACCCACGGATGTCACAACTATAGTCAGTTAACTGGATTGAAGCCAAAGCTGCCCTGTGACATTGTTCTCTTGCAGCATCAAGACACTGTCACCGGTCCTCTTCAAAAGCAGCTGCTGCTCATGAGGCAGGAGACCTTCATGCAAATCTGTCTGTGGCAGAGGCTTCGAGTTTGCATGGACTAATATCATTTGAGGTTGCTTTTGAGGGTTGTACCTTAGTTTAGGCCTTCTTCGTTTGTGTGAGCCCTTCATGAGCTCAAAGGTTGTCTGGGTACACGGTCATTAGTCATTCTGATGACATGTCCAATCCAACACAACTAGTACTTATTAGTAATCTTTAAATCACATACTTTGTGCTTGCCTATCTGCATATATCATGGGTGACAGCATCATGAATGAAAAAGGAGTTAGAGATGAATTTATATAGAATGTTATTTGATTGTTGTAAGAAGGAGGGCCACATTTGACATTTTAGATTCTTGTCCTTCAACGAAGAGTAGTAGAAGGTGATGGTGTTGGATTGGTTGTTAATAGTGAAAGTATGGGTGACAGAAAGGCCATTGATGCTGCACAGTGTATCCAAGGAAAGCTATAGTAGAAAGTTATTACGCAGTATATTATAGAGAGATGTGTACATAAAGCTCTAAAATAATACAATTTTAGAGCCAGATTATTACTGATTACACAGAAGAATGTGGTGCCCTGCATATTTAACAGTACATAGCTAATTGTATAACAAACCAAAAGATGTAAATTTGATGGCTGGAATTGATGGAGGATGAAATGTTTCTTGCCAATGGAATGCTTCATAATGTCAGTATATCATCAACATTTAACACTAGCATTTAGATTAGCCTGTCAAATGTAACTAACTGGCATTCCTTTGGTTATAATGATGAGGGTTCCAGTTGATCTCATGAATGGAACAGTCTGCTTGTGAAATTTAGGAGCAAGTGGCTGAGCACTCCACAGACACATTTACCTTTAACATAATTCTCAGAGAGATTCATTGTGACACAGAATGTGACAAGCTTGGCCCTTAGAATTACAGGTACAGCTCATTTTTGCCAGCTGCGTGGACTGGAGCAACATGAAATAAAGTGTCTTGCTCAAGGACACAAGTTGCCACCAGTTTGTGAACTCACAGCCTAACAATTGTGAGCTGATTATTCTAACCACTAAACCACATGCCTTAACTCTGTCAAATGTAATGCATATTTATTCATGTTCTTTTGAATTGATCACCTTGTAGTGTCAAAATTTCAATGATCTGATTATTTATTTTAAAAATAACATTGAGGGATAGGTATGAGAAGTTAGATCTGACCAGTTTGAACATAAAACAGTTAAAATATTTGGGCTGGATATGGCCGTTTTAAATGCTAAAAGGTTAACTGATCTGAAATTCAAAAAGAAAAGTTCACCCCAGCTTGATTTTGAATTAATGACTGTGAGATGGCAAACAAATAATTACAAAGCACATTTAATCTTGTGGAGGCACATGGCCTAGTGGTTAGAGCAGTGGACTCGTGGTTGAGGGATCGTGGGTTTGAATCTCAGACCAGGCGATGTGTGTTTATGAGTGAAACACCTAAGCTCCACACAGCTCCAGCAGAAGATAATGGTGAACTTCTGCTGACTCTTTCACCACAACTTTCTCTCACTCTTTCCTCTTGCATCTAGCAGCTCACCTGTGACAGACCGGCATCCCATCTAGGTGGGGTACTTATACACCAATGAAACCAGAAAACCAGCCTTTATGAGCCAGGCATGGCTTGAGAAGAAACAAACAACACATTTAATCTTGCTTTCTATTTAGAGAAGAAATACCATCTCAATTTGGCTTCATTAAAAGGTTTACTTAATTCAGTAATTGAACCATGTATCTGTGTAAGAGATCAAAGCTAGTTAATTGGACCTTGTTCAAAAAGTAAGATTGCTTTAAAGGACACTCCTGGGCATTTTGAATTATTTCATGTAAAATAACTTATCCAACTGATACCTGTTACATACGCATTTTTTCTTTTATTTGTTTAAATCATTTGACTGTGGCCATGCTTAAAGGGTTTTAGTCGTAAACATCGACCCCAGAACTTACTCTTTGTAAACCTAGTACATATTTTATCAGTGTCTTTTATCAAACCACTAAGTTATGGCGACATAAATACACTAGCATTGTTAACATGCTATGCAGAAAACCAAGCGATATTTTGTCTGTCTTTTTGTTCTGAGTTTAAATGCTGTCAAGATTGACTTTGCCTTTCATTCTTTTAGGGTCGGTGAAATAAGTACCAGTTGAGTACTGGGATCAATGTAACTGACTTACTCCTTCCCCTGAAATTACTAGCCATTATTATTATTATTTGCTTATAGTAGGTTAACGAAAGTGCACGACTCAGTAATTAGAGTGCCAGGATCACAATCATAAGGAAGTGAATTTGATTCCCTGATTGGGCTGCGTGTTGTGTTCTTGAGCAAGACACTTTATTTCATGTTGTTCCAGTTCACTCAGCTGCTGAAATGAGATGCAATGTCACTGGTACCAAGCTGTACCAGCCTTTGCCTTTCCCTTAGATAACATTGGTGGTATGGAGAGAGGAAGCTGATATGTAGGGGCAACTGCTGGTTTGTGTCTTGAAGGTAACTTTCTAGGTGCAGTACCATGGTCATTCATGACTTAAGGGGGTCAATTTCCATATGATAGAATAGTGTTGTACTAAGTAGTCTCCTGCATCAAACTAGTACCTGGAATTAAATTACTCTAACCTGAGATCATTACATGAGTTTTCTATCATATTTTTTACGAAAAATTCATTTCACAACAGATTCCTAAAAGGGGTGAGCACACACACATACTGACACACATCACAATATATATTTTCCAAAATTTCATGTTACATTTTGTAGACATATGTGGTGTGTGTCAGTATGTTTGTATTATCCACCTGTTTTTTGAAGGTTTTTTTTTTTACATTATATTCCAATATAATCATAATCTATGCACTCTAAAATGTATTTAGAGAAAATTTCATGAAAGATAAAAATATTTTCACAACAAATTCTTATGTTAATGGAATCTACAACATGTTCAAAAGTTGAAGTCTGGTCATTTATACTTCACTCAGGCATGCATTACCAGAAATCCACAGTAAACATGTATTTTTAAAAATCACATTAAAGATATATATGACGGACTTTCAGTTTCTGTCTACCAAATCCACTTACAAAGTCATGGTTGACTTGTGCAAGGTTCCACACAGTGGGACTAAACCTGGAACTATATGGTTGGGAAACAAACTTCTCACCACATAGCTATGCCTGTGCCTACTGCCGTCCCTGTATGGGCATTAAAACGTACAGGGGCATGGAATTCCAGCAAGTAAGTGTTGAAAAAATGTTAGCAAAAGAAAAGGGACTGTAGCTAAAATTTAAAAAGTATTGGGGTAGAATAGTGGCTCTCAGCTAGGGTCCATATAACTCTTGAGGTTCATTATAAGATTCTATGGTTAAAGCTTATATACAATGAATTGGTTATACTTCTACAATACACAAAATGGGATTTTTTAAATATCAAATAGTTATGAGGATTCGTCCATGTGAAATAGGAATCAAAGTGATTCACTGGAAAAAATTAATTGAGAAGTATTGATGCAGAGTTTATGTCAAATTATTAGGTGGCTGGTGTTTAGCTGCAGATTAAGCAAGCATATCAACAATCATGATCAAGCATATCATGATCAAGCAAGCATATCAAATAATCTAGTAACGACATTTCAATCACATTTTCAGGCATAGTTGACCCAGTATTATATCATCTTATGTGTCCTTCATTTAGACAGTGTTTTTAATTGCTGGCAATGGACACCATATTATGTAATACAACCATAATATACTTGGTAGTAGGCTTATATACTGCCAACTATATTGTAGTTGTATAAGGAAATACAGTGTCCCTACCAGCAATTAATATGTACGTAAAAGTTGCCAGGTATAAGCATAATATGTAAAATTGGTATTTCCACTAAATTGGTTGTTATATAAGCAATGTGTTCGTGGATGGTTAATGGATCTGGTGTGGTGCTGGAGAAGGTGCAAGAACTCCTGAAATATGCATATACACCCATTACCTATTTTTCTGTCTTTGATCTCATTGTTTACATAGACATATTCATATACAAAATGTTGTAACTTTCAGTGCTGGCTCAAATTTTTATAGAAAATCTGTTGAGTGGCTGTGTGGTAAGTAGCTTGCTTACCAACCACATGGTTCCAGGTTCATTCCCACTGCGTGGCACCTTGGGCAAGTGTCTTCTACTATAGCCTCGGGCCGACCAAAACCTTGTGAGTGGATTTGGTAGTCGGAAACTGAAAGAAGCCTGTCGTATATATGTATATGTATATATATATATATATATATGTATGTATGTGTGTGTATGTGTTTGTGTGTTTGTGTTTGTCCCATCAACGTCGCTTGACAACCGATGGTGGTGTGTTTACGTCCCCGTAACTTAGCAGTTCGGCAAAAGAGACAGATAGAATAAGTACTAGGCATCCAAAGAATAAGTCCTGGGGTCGATTTGCTCGACTAAAGGTGGTGCCCCAGCATGGCCGCAGTCAAATGACTGAAACAAGTAAAAGAGTAAAAGAGTAAAAGAGAGTATAACTTTAAAATGTGATTTTTGAAGGAGCTATGTCTACTATTTCTAGAAGATGGAATGGCTACAAATGTTTCACAATATTGGTTCTGTGTAAGATTGAGTTTTCAATACAGGTTGTTAACAATATGAAATATTTATCTATATTTATCAACGAAACAGGTTTGGAATGAAATTAGAAAGTTAGAAATATATTTATAAAGTTCTTATTAAGAACTGTTTCAAAACTTAAAT
Source organism: Octopus bimaculoides (assembly GCF_046866305.1). Taxonomy (NCBI): domain Eukaryota; kingdom Metazoa; phylum Mollusca; class Cephalopoda; order Octopoda; family Octopodidae; genus Octopus; species Octopus bimaculoides. Next base: position 58,047,393 of record NC_142937.1, on the reverse strand, counting down.
TAAACTGTGTCTGTAGAGTTTTCAAAATAATTAATTAAAATATGAATTGTACAGAGCACCCCTCAGTATGTTAAGTAAATTTGTTAATTAAATAAATTAATCAAAGGAGAAGAACCTGGCTGTGAAGTTTGAATGGTGTTGTTCAGAACCAGAAAGTTATTAGTTAAAGAATTGTTAAAGTTGTTATAAGAATTATAGCTTGGAAGTGTGACCGGTACGTGATGGTGTTTGTTTCAATTGCCACAAAAACATACTGGCAGTTATGACTATCAACAGACTGGCAAATTTTTGAGTCATCATCATCATCATCATCATCATCATTGCTTCAACATCCACTTTTCTATGTTTGCATGAGTTGGCTGGAATTTGCTGAAGCAGATTTTCTACAGCAGGATTTCCATCTTGTGGTCAACCCTCACCTGTTTCCAAGTAAGGTGATATTTCCCTCATTACCAGATTGGTTTTTGCAGTAGACTGGAAAGGAAAGACACCGCTTGCATGACAGTGACACTCTTTTACAACTACCATGGGATGTCAAAGGAAGGGGACGGTAGTGCAAGCACACACATACACATACACACACACACACACACACACATAATTACATGCACACATATATATAAATGTGATGAGCTTCTTTCAGTTTCCATCCAGATCAGTTGGTAATGAGTTGGGTTCTTTTTACTGACTTCTTTGCTTCAAAGAATCAAATGCAGGCGCAGGTACATTTCTGGCATCCATTTCAGCCCTCTGCTTCCCTTCATTCATGAACATGGCTCAAAGATACTTAAAATGCTTCCTGAGCTAACTTTCTTTTTAAATTTACATACTAGTATGTGTGCATCATCAATTTATACCACTTTCCATGTTTATTTGAAAAGAAGGGGTTGTGTTCATTTTATTTGAAGGAGTTGTCATGACCTTATTTGAAACAACTGCAATTACAGATGGATTGGGGACTAAGTTTTATGTTCTATTATTGGGATTTTTTATGGCTGGTTACCCTTTCTATTGCATGCCACTTTACAGAAAGAACTGGTTGCATTTTATCGTGGCAGCTGTACTATTAGAAGTGTGTATATCGTATATCTGTTAGTGTCTATCTCCCAGCCTTACAACTTACTTATCTGTCTACTTGTACATCTCTCAGATTATTTACTTAACCATATATCTTTGTATGTGTGTGTGTGTGTTTGTGTGTGATGTAACCCAGTACAACCTGTTGCATGGTCGAGTCATTAGCAACCAAACTTGCTACTCCACTAATCCTTCTTGGCAATGATTTTGAACACCAGCTCCGGTTTCAAAGGAGTGCATAGAAGAATAGTATCAAGATATAAGAGTTAACAGTGAATATGAAACTAAACGATCCTGGGTAAAACACATTTTGAAAAAGTGTAATTGTGCTGATAGTTGAGCAGTTTAAACAGATTGGAAGTTAGACCTGTATATATTCACTGGATAATGAATGGTTGTGCATGGAGGATTTGCAAACTATGTTTTCTGCTAAGCAAATAATGTGATTATATATTTGGCTTGTGACAGTTGCAGTTGTTGATGCTTGTATATTGATTTAGTTTAAAAAGGTTGGATGAAGCAAATTTTTTATCAAAGCTTTGAGTCTTGGTGTAAGAGAGTTTAATTGTATTTTTACTGAGAATTTTGTAATATCTGTTATACTCTTTTACTCTTTTACTTGTTTCAGTCATTTGACTGCGGCCATGCTGGGGCACCGCCTTTAGTCGAGTAAATCAACCCCAGGACTTATTCTTTGTAAGCCTAGTATTTATTCTATCGGTCTCTTTTGCTGAACCGCTAAGTTACAGGGACATAAACACACCATCATTGGTTGTCAAGTGATGTTGGGGGGGACAAACACAGACACACAAACATATACACACACACATACATATATATATATATATATATATATATGTATATATATATATATACATACATATATACTACAGGCTTCTTTCAGATTCCGTCTACCAAATCCACTCACAAGGCTTTGGTCAGCCCGAGGCTATAGCAGAAGACACTTGCCCAAGATGCCACGCAGTGGGAATGAACCCGGAACCATGTGGTTGGTAAGCAAGATACTTACCACACAGCCACTCCTATGCCTATGTGAAATATTTTTTGATTAATTAGGATATTTTGAAGTAATTACAGTGAGTATAATAGTGGATTGAGCCAGTTAGTTTCTCTATTCCTGCAACTAATGTTATTGTTGGCCTCCATAGTAGATACTAGCTTAAAAGCTTTAAACAGAAAATAGCATTTCTGTCTGTAAAAATTTGTCCCCTTAAAATCTAATATGTGTGTACTTTTGCACCCTATTTTGTTCTGGTGCATGTCAAAACTCAGACAACTTTGTAACATAAACAAGCTATGTTTCTATTTTTGCTTCTCAATGTGTTCTAACATATGTCAAGACTTAAACATCTTTGTAACATAAATAGACAACAGCTCTTTCATTCTGATATTTGGTTGTCATGATCATCTTCAGCAATGAAATACCAATATTTCCAAAGTTTCTTTGTTCATGGAGGAAAATGGATGTGATGTAGATGGATCCAGCTGCCATTCTCCGATTGTCAACTGGGCAGCATCTTGTATTGAAATACTGTTGGTTTCTAGGAGATGGAATCTTGGTCTTGGTATGTATCCATCATTGTGTACTTCTACAAGGATGTAAGCACTACATTTGTAACTTTGTACAAATTGTAGTCATACATGATAATGAGTGTGTATAAATTAATAATGCAATTACATGGTAACTATAACTTCGAGGTTTCTATAGCAACACTAATCAATCAGGGTCCTTTTTTTCAGAGTTACCTACAGTCTTAGTTTAAAATTCTAGCATCAATACATTCATGCATACATACATACATACACACATATGTAGTGTACATGTGTGTGTGTGTTTGCATGTATGTGTGTGTTTGTCAGTGTTTTCCCTCCACCACCACTTAATAGCTGATGCTGGTTTGTTTACATCCTTGGAACTTAGCAAGAGACTGATAGAATAAGTATCATGCTTAATAAATAGAATAATACACACACACACACACACACACATACACACACACACTCACTCACACATATCATTAACTTTGATATTTTTTTCTTGCTGAGGATGTTTATAAGGTTTCTGAAAATATTTACGAAGTCTCCAAAGAGCTTGGTTTTAAATATCTCTGCCACTTCGACAAAATGTAGGGAGACTATTGGAGGCCAGTCTTACAGTAGAGATATGCTGTTGCCCCAGTCTTGCAGTGATCACCTATGATACCCATCATCAGTAAGATATGAATCCATTTTCCTGAAGACAATACATTGCATCTCATCAGACACTTCAAAATTTCATGAGTCTACTACCCTTGAAATGATGAAAGAAAAATTTGACCCCATCATATTCTGTTATGGACAAAAATTTGGAATTTAAAGGAAGGCAAAGCATTCAACATCAGTTGCTTTTTGTAATAAAAAGTAAAAAATATCTATTATTATTTTTACTGTGTCCATAATTTTTTGCTAATTGCATAACTAAAGAAAGCATATTTTTTCACTTGAATTCCAAATATTTTTCATAGAAGTGTGTGCATGGTGGAGAGGGTAGGGACGTTATAGGCCTACTGTATTTTATGAGTGCTTTTCTTTTCAAGAATTGAATATATAAACTGTTTCCCATTCCTTTGATTACATAGTATAAACAAGTGTAACATTAATTTCATTAATCTGTGTGATCTGTGTGTGTGTAGATAGATAGGTAGATAAATAAATAGATATTATATTTATCATATATATATATATATGATAAATATAATAAATGCGCCCTTTTAAAGCCTAGCCAGGTTCATGGGCCCCCGGCTTCCTGGTTTCAATGGCGTATGTGCTCCCCAGCTGGATGGGATGCCAGTCCATCGCAGCGTCACTCATTTTTGAGTGGACTGGAGCAACGTGAAATGAAGTGTTTTGCTCAAGAACACAATGCGTCGCCTGGTCCAGGAATCGAAACCACAATCTTGCGATCATGATGCTGACACCCTAACCACTAAGCCATACGCCTCCACATATATGTATATACTCACACATATGTATGTATGTATATATATATATAACAACACAGATTAGATTAAATAAGGAAACCTTTTTCATTCAAAAATACAAACCCAAACTTAACCATTGCTAACACATTTAAATAAGGAAATTCATCACCCCACTGAGAAAAAAAGGGGAAAAAAATATAGAACAAAACCATGGTAAATTAATCAAATTCTACCACCTCCTAGATTTCGATTATCTCCCCTATACCAGAAGAAATCCCTAATTACCTCCCCCTATCTAGAACTCTTCTTTCTCAGACTGGAGCGAACACGACACAATGAAGTAGAGAAATTTGAAAAGACAACATGAAACCGGTTATTTCTCAAAATACAATGTTTATATACCAAAAAGATTTTCTAACATTTTTCTAACATTTTTCTGACATAATTTAAATATATACTTTAACCATGTAACACAAGCCTTCTGTAGTTTTTTCACTCTTATTATCTTTTATACATCCAACCACGTGCTTTCACATACCAACTTTCTCACCTATATATATATATATATATATATATATATATATATATATATATATATATATATATATATATATATCCTCATGGCTGGCTGTCGACAAATTTTTCTGCTTTTAAAAAGAAAAAGAGGATTTTATCTTTTATATCTATACTGTTCAGTATCTATGCATTGAATAAAATTTATCTTTCTACTTGTTCTATATATATATATATATATATATATATATATATGATGATGATGATGGTTTAGCTGGCCAAATCATTGAAGTTACTGCCAACGACATTCTTGTATAAGAATAATATATTTGTACTCTGTAAAAGTATAGAGTAACCCATGTAAAATTGATTTTTTTATAACTGAACATAAAAACAAACATTTATATATACAGGGTGACCCAGAAGTCATTGAGGGGTTTTCATTTTTAGTAACTCCCTTATTTTTACAAATAGGTGTACAAAATTTTAATTTAATATAGAGGAGGTAATGGAGATTAATTTTCATTAGTTCTTTTTCATCATTCCTCTGCATTACATATGAAAATGACATCTTTTAAATTACATCCATTTTCAGCTTCACATTTTATGGTATGCAAGTCACTTTGGTGTAGTGCTCTCAGATTCTCAGAATTCCCATTGATAAACCCATTCAAATGAAAGTGAGCTTCATCAGACATGATCAGTTTTCGTGTAAAATTTTGGTCATTTTATGCTAATTTCTGGATTTTGAAAGCATATTGCAGTCTGTGTCAATAGTCCTGGGCTTCAATTGTAGAACCACCTGTATTTTGTATGGAAAAATGTTATGGCTACTGAGAACTCTTTATAGCAAAGTTTGTGAAATCCCATGCTGTCTGGACTGCCTTCGAGTTGATATACCCAGATACTGTTCAATACTCTCTCATCAGTTCTGACAGTGCAAGGTCTCGCAGATCGTGGGATATCACTTACTGCCCCTTGTTTTTCAAAATTCTTCATTATATTTTAATTTGGAGCACCTCTCACTTAAAAATGCCAATGACATGCACTTTGGGTTTGAATAATCGATCCCTTGATTTTGATAGAACAATTTCACCACTTAGATGCATTGTGTGGTGCCTTATTTGTCCATGAATAATTTCCAGGACTTAGTCCATAAAATCCCTGAACAGAAAAGAAAAATGTCAAAAAATAAAACAACTATCAAAAATTGCAATCCGTCAGTGACTTTTGGACCACCCTGTATATGTGTGTGTGTGTATTTGTGTGTGTGTGTGTGTGTGTGTGTGTGTGTGTGTGCATATATATATATATATATATATATATATATATATATATATGTATATATATATATATATATATATATATATATATATATATATATATATATATATATATATATATATATATAATGATAGCTAATTGATTAAGAGACATGGCAATTTGATTTCATAATTAAAAGCTGGATTTCAAAAGACTTTCTAATGACTGGTATTGACTTTCCTTGTAAGCACTGTTCATGTGGACAAAGAAAGCATGTTTCAAGACTGAGGCTTGTGATTAATTCAGCATTAACAACATTAGAAGATGATAATAATTTGCAGGATTCAAAAATGCAGATAACAAAATGGACTCCAAAAGACTTGCAGATTTAAAAGCTGCTGTATTAATAATTTGTTCTGAAGAAAAATATTTTGATTTCTGCATACTGGTTCACACAGTACATATTTTTAAATAATTTATTGATTTGAAGGAAGGGTGTGTATAGATTACAAGTTCAAATTTTATGATAGTTAGATTTAGTTGACTGAGTTATCCCAAAGATATTACTGTTATTTATTTTGTGGATCACTGATGGTTAAACATAAAGTTGAATTTTATATAAGTTTAATTAAAAACTAAAGGTCAACATGCAATTTAGTGTCATAAAAAATTGAAAGTAAATTGTACCAGAAGGGACAATAGTGAAATTTCATAATTTCACAAATACATGCATTAAAAATATCACCAAGGTAATTAGCATAAAAGGAATAGAGTGGTTAGTGCAGGAGAAAGGAGTACAGAAAAATACTGCCTGGCTGCAATCTTCGAACGTATGTAGGAAAGCCTTTGGCCCATTACAAAGCAGGGGATTTACCAAAGATGCATTTGATATCTGTTAGGTAGGCTTTCAATGTTAGTTCAGACAACATACATAGTCATGAAATTTTAAAAGTTTTGCTTGTCCAAAAATGACAACGATACTACACAAACTATTCGTTTCTACTCAAGGTACAAGGCCCATGACCCCAAAACGATGAAAAGCAAAGTCGACCTTGGTGGAATTTGAACTTAGAACATAAAGACAGACGAAATACTGCTAAGTATTTTGCCCTGCATGCTAACGTTTCTGCCAGCCGACCGCCTTCCTACACAAACTATTGAAAGTCTTGAAAGGTAGTGGTTAATCACCAAGAAGAGCCTCAGTTGAGTGATGTTTCTTAATGCTGCAAATGGTATGAGAATATGTGGCAACATAGGTTCAGAGACAGTGAACAGTTATCCTTTACTTGTTTTAGTCATTTGATTGAGGCCATGCTGGGGCACCACTTGAAGAATTTTTAGTTGAATGAATCAATTCTGGTGCTTATTTTTTTTTTTAAATTTAGTACTTATTCTATCAGTGTCATTTGCTGAACTGCTAACTCATGAAGTGCATAAACAAACCAGCACCAATTGTCAAGAGGTGACAAACACATACACAAAGATACACACATGCATGTGTGCATGCACACACACACATACACACCACACACACACACATATTATATACATATATATAGATAGATAGATAGATAGATAAATGGATAGATAGATAGATAGATATAATATAAATGACATATGTGTGTATGTATATGTGTATATATATATGTGTATATATATATATATATATATATATATATATATATATATATATATATATATATATATATATATATATATATATATATATATATATATATATATATATATATATGCTTTTATGGGTACAGAACATCACCATCTGCGTAAACAACATGAAATACGAAAAAAAGTATGCAAACAATGAGAGAAAATATGGAAAACAGGAACAAGTAAACACAGAGAACAACCCTTCATTAGTTGTTGACTGTTTGTCTACTCCTCATTTCGAACATTCAATGACAATATGAATCTTCAAAGACAGTTGCTCCCATAAATTCTGAAACTGGGATTTCGCTATTGTCAACTCCAGTTTCTATTGCAATTTATTTTCAGATTTTTAGGATGCAAAACATGTTAACCAAAATACTAAACATGAGAATGAAGCATGATGCATTCAGTTCCTTCTTTATTTTCTTACTCATAAACATCTGTTTTTCTAGTAGATTGATTGTATTCAAGACCCATGAACTATTTAACTTGTTATATATGTTATTTTTTGTTTTCTCTTTTATCTTTCTCTTGTTTCAGTCATTGGACTGTAGCCACTGTGGTGCACCACCTTGAAGGCTTTTAGTCAAACACATCGACCCCAGTACTGAATCTTTTCATTTGCACCTAGTACTTATATTATTATCCCCTTTTGCTGAACTGTTAAGTTACAGGGATGTAAACAAACCAGCAGAGGTTGTCAAATAATGATGGTGGACAAACATGAACACATGCCTACACACACACACACACACACACACACACACACACACACACACACACACACACACACACACACACACAGAGGTTACTTTCAGTTTCTGTCTACCAAATCCACTCACAAGACCTGAGGCTATAGTAGAAGACACTTGCCCAAAGTGTCACACAGTGGGACTTTACCCAGAACCATGTCATTGGAAAACAAACTTCTTACCACAGAGCCACACCTCTCATATACAGGGTTTAATTTTAATTTTATTTTCACACTGATATCGTTCTCCACTCATCTAATGACTCGGTGGATCCAAACGCCATTCTCTGATTGGTTACATTTAACCCACCAATGATTCTTACCATGATCATGATCGTGGACTTCTTTTATATTAGTAAAATTCTACCTAAAAGGAAGGAGATGATTTCTGACAAAGTAACAAAGCTCTCTCTCACCGGAATGAACATAACAACAATGATACATGTTACAAGTTCGAATTTTTACTCTTCCACACGCAGACTGTATTTGTAAAATGCATGTTAGTTGATTGCTTTCTTTGCTTGAAAATCCTATCTTTTCCTGATTGACACTTAAACATTTACTAGCAAGGCCAAGTATACATGTACATATGTTAGCAGTTGGTGATTCATTCTGTCGTTACACAAAGTTTCGTTCGTGTAATTTATACTTGTGATCAATAGATGTGTTAGAAATCAACTTTGTACCTTGTACGGGTTTGTTGATTGATCCTGTGTATAATTTGGTTTAATGTAATGAGATGTGTGTGTTTGTATGTGTGTGCATTTGTGTGTGTATGTGTATGTATGTGTGTGTGTGTGCATGTGTATGTGTGTGTGCGTGCGTGTAGGAGTGTGTATGTGCATGTGTGAGAATAAGCATATATGTGTCTGCATGTCAATACACACGCGTGCACGTGCACACACACACACACACACACATCCCAAAATTTGGGAATGAAGTAGATAAAATCCAGGCTACGTATGTTTCATGGCTAGTGGAACCTCAGAAGTACTAATTATCCAAATGAGGAGTGGTCCACAAGCTACTCTTCAGGCCAATGATACCTTGATTATATAAAATTTACATCGTCATTGAGAGATCCCAGTTTGGCACAACCCTCTGGCTTACCAGCTCTTGTCAAACCATTCAACTCATACTAGCATGGAAGACAAGCATTAAATGAAGATGATAATAACATGTGTGTGTGTGTGTGTGTGTGTGTGTGTGTGTGTGTAATCTCAGTGAACACAGTGAAGCATTAAATTAAAATCACCATTGTGTATCATTCCAAACTAAATGTATATACACAGTTGAAAGGCATGATGCTATAGATTTTATCTAAGAGAAAATCTCTTCGTACATATGTTGTGTTAAAAATTCAATTTATATTAATGCAGAAGGAACACCATCACAGCAATGACTCATGAGAAAAACAGATACATTAATTTATTATTCCTTTTTCAAGAACAGTGAGCTGGCAGAATCATTAGCATGCTGGGCAAAATGTTTAGTAACATTTCCCCTGTCTTTGTGTTCTGAGTTCAAATTCCACCAAGGTTGACTTTACCTTTCATCTTTTTGGGGTCAATAAAATAAGCTGAGCACTGGGGACGATATAATCAACTTACACCGCCAACAAAATTACTGGCCTTGTGCTAAAATTTGAAATCAATATATTATTCCCTATCTAATAATTATAGAATCATGAATTCCATCTTAGCAAATGACAAATGGGTGCACAGCATTGAAATGTTCTAAGACAAGCAAAATGCATCTACCTTTCAAAGGTGTGTATATATTTAATATTATGCACAAATGGTGATTACAGATATATATATATTTATATATATATATCAGTTTTTTTTTTTTTCTTGTCTAAATTTCCCTTGGAAATCCAAGAATGAAGTAGATGACACTTTGTTGAGTTACCACACAGTGGAATCAAACTGAGAATCATGTGGTTGTTTAGCAAACTTTTCAATTATATGTTCTAGATTTCAATTATATGTAGATTTCCATCATCAGTGGCCAAGTAGATATCACTATTGTTTTTATATCTAGACATTACCATTTATTCCAGTGGCATCAACAGCATTAAAAATACAAACACTGCCTGCGAATCCACCAACTTATTACCACAAATAAGAACATGGGAGTAAACGAATAGTGATAACTTATAGCTACAAAATAGTATTTATAACAAAGAGCTTATTCCAAAAAGGATATTTTGACAATGCACTAAACATAGAAGACTAGATATGTTGTTTCCCAATCAACATCACATCATGAATATGATAGCACATCCAAAACAAGCCTAATAAAGATTAGTGGAACAGTATATCTCATAAACAACATGCTTGAACAACATACAAAGAAAAGGACTATCTTAAATCAATATCCATGAAACAATTTCAATATACATCTATAATATATAATATATATAAAGCAGAAAGTCAGATAAACACAAGTAGGCTGAATGCATATATTTTCATGGAATACAAAATGCAGAGAAAGGAAAAACGAAATAAAGTAAATAATAGAAGCTACATAAAAGTCTTATCTTGACAGCTGTTTCAGGAGCACCAAGGCATATGCTATAACTTTGTTCCTACATAATAAAGACCCATAATGTTGCAGGTGTATATAATAGCAAAACTTCCTGCAATTTATTTTGTTAGCTTATAAAATACTTAAATGGATGGAGACAAAAATGTTGTCATATAACCTAGGAACTAATTCTATCATCGGATGTTGTTTTTATTTTCTTTACCCCCAAGTGACCACTGATAAGAGCACCAATGATGAAAACATTCCAGCCATAACCATCCTATATTTTAGTGGTATCTAGGACTACCATTATTGATTCCTTTACTAATTTAAGACCAATGGATGGGACTGGAGAGAGAGAGATTTGACTTTTCTTTTTTAGCTGATCGAGAGACTGACCGACAACATAGAGGTATTTTAGTTGGTAATTTGCATCAAATGTTGACACAGATGGTGTTATAAGAAGCTATGAAGAGTTCCTATATGAGACATATTTCATGTGATTTCTCTGGCCAAAATTTTCACCAGAAGTGTTAGGAAGTGAGGTTCAGTAAACTATGCTTTCTCTGATTAGCTTTAATTGATAAGAATGAACTTATTACGCAGACGTCATAAGCTCTGCATTCTCCCTTCCTTGGAAATTATCTTGATTTGACTTGCTCTCTAACACTCCCTGTGGAGAATTCTGGATGACAATTCTAATGTCTAATGCCTAAAATCCTAATGATGCATTTCCAGTGTCTCTAATTGGTATGTCTTGACTATCATTATATTGACGCCTTGGTAAAAATCTCTTCTTTTTCTCTCTCTTTCTTTCTCTCTCTCTATCTCTCTTTCTCTTTCTTTCTCTCTCAGACATCGAGGAAATGTTAGAATTGGCAAAGAAAATGATGTCGTAACAATTAATTCGAGAAAATCATGATATTAGCCTTGCACCCATCTTGAATAGTAATTATTGTGCCAATCGGAAAGGTTTGCCAATGAAAACAGATTTGTATTTGCAGCACAATATTGACACAAAGAATTTTAACAAGATTAACTTGATAAAGGAAAAAAGTAATTTCAGTCAATATGACCCGTATATGTTACTTCTTGTGTACTTCATGTGTGTGCACATGAATGGGTGCATGTTTGCACGCATGTATATAAATGTACACATGTGTATATGCATTTATGGAAGGATGGATGGATGGGGGTTGCAGAGACAGTGTAGCCCTCTGGGTTGAGTATTGGACAATTGGTTCATGAGTTGGTGAGTTCAAATGTACTGCAGGTCTGTTATTCTGTCTCTGATTTGGATATTAATATATTTTATAAGACCTTTAGTTCGTTTGACAACCATGTAACTGTCAGAGTTCTATCCCACAGTGCAGCACATTTAGCCTGGATCATTTTTCACAGCCTTGAGTGAAGCAATGTCTTTAGAGAAAGTTTTGTTTGACAGTAGCTACTGGAGCCCTATGCACACAAGTGTGTGTGTATATGTGTGTGTGTGTATGTGTGTGTGTGTGTGTGTGTGTGTGTGTGTGTGTGTGTGTGGTTATTCATTTAATGTTTAGCTTTCACTTTGCTGTGTAATTGAAGAGACTGTATAACCTCAACTTTTATAAATTAATAGATTCTAAAACTTGCATTGAATACTTTTCTCTCTCATTTGTATGTCTAACAAATTAGATATGTGTAACAAAACAGAAAATTGGACATTTTTTTTTTTGCCTTATTTATTCACCATTACACGTTTTTCATTTGCTGGTAGGAATTACAAAATTTTACATGCTAGAGGGACATGCAGAGAATTTCCAATTAGAAATGCGTCTGACAGAGAAATTTATGTGTGTGTGTGTGTGTGTGTGTGTGTGTCTGTACGTATGTGTGTGTGCACGCATGTGTGTGTACATGCATGTGCATGTGTGTGCACATGTGTACTTACGTATACACACATAAACGCACACAGTTGACATTATAAGAATTTATACCTCCTCACAAGAACATAAAACAATTCTTTTTTGGAACAAAGAACTATAAGCACATAAAACTATAAGCAAATAGTACTATGAATAATTCTTTCTACTATAGGCACAAAGGCCTGAAATTTGTGGGAGGGGGACTAATCGATTACATCAACCCCAGTATTCAACTGGTACTTAATTTATCAACCCTGAAAGAATGAAAGACAAAGTTGACTTCAGCAGAATTTGAACTCAGAACATAGCTGCAGACAAAATACCGCGAAGCATTTTGCCCAGTATGTTAATGATTCTGCTAGCTCGCCACCTTAAATAGAACTATAAATAATGGCATGTAAAGAAACATCTATGGGCTGCCTTTCACTTTTATAAACGTAATACAAATACATATTATACAATCCTGATCATTATTATTATCTATTATAAGGTGGTGAGCTAACAGAATTGTTAGCATGCAGGGCAAAATGCTTAGCAGAATTTTGTCTGTCTTTAGGCGGTGAGTTGGCAGAAACATTAGCACGCTGGGCGAAATGCTTTGTGGTATTTCGTCTGCCATTACGTTCTGAGTTCAAATTCTGCCGAGGTCGACTTTGCCTTTCATCCCTTCGGGGTCGATAAATTAAGTACCAGTTACACACTGGGGTCGATGTAATTGACTTAATCCCTTTGTCTGCCCTTGTTTGTCCCCTCTATGTTTAGCTCCTTGTGGACAATAAAGAAATGAGAATTTTGTCTGTCTTTATGTTCTGAGTTCAAATTCTGCTGAGGTCAACTTTGTCTTTCATCTATCAGGGGTCAATGAAATAAATACTAGTCAAGTACTAGGGCTGATGTAATCCACTTAACCCCTCCCCCAAAATCTGAAACCATCACTAGCATGGTCATAATGGTTGTAATAGTCATCATCATCATCATCATCCTTATCAGTGTGTTCGTTCTTATCATTGCCAGAGTACGAGTATGAAGTGTAATGCTGCATGGTTGGGAGACATTAGAAGTGAAAGTGAATTATATATATGGAGTTTAAAGAAAAATTGCTTTGGACAAAATTTGTTGGATATGCAATGTTTTCTTCAATGTAAGACAAAGTATAAGTGAGTTTAAACATGGAACTAACAACATCTTTCAATATATCAAGAAATGTCTGTGTGACGCAATGAATGAATAGTATTATGAAGGCTATCGTTAGAAAATACCTCTGTATGACAAAAGAAGATAGTGAGAGACATTGAATGAAGTGCTTTGAGTAATGAAGGACTGAGGAATATAAAGTCTCAGTATTTTATGGTTTTCTTGCAAGATGGTGAATGATCGATCATACCAAGTACCAATATGCTTATGAAAAACCCATCCAATCCACACAAGCATTAAAATAAATCTGATTGAAAAGTTCAATTGAAGATGATGATAATGGTGATGATGATGATGATAATGATGATGATGATGATGATGATTATCATCCATATCACCACCAACAATCTGCCACCACCACCACCACCACCACCACCACCACGTCTGCTGTCATCATCATCATTCACCTTTAGCATCATCACTAGTGATATCCATGCCAACTAACAATAATATCATGATCAACATCATCATCTTTATCATCACCAATCTCAGTAATCAAAGCAGTAGTGACTAATTCAATGAAATTCGTGATGATAATGATATTGACAATAATAATAATGATAATGAAAATTATGGTCGTCATCATCATCATCATCATCATCATCATCATTATCATAGCTATAACTATCATCACTAGGACCACTACTACTAACATCACTATTATCATTGCTGTTGCTATTCACTTTCACTCTCTCTGATCATAAATGCTTTTACATGTCATGTCATCAGTCATAAGTAATCAGAGCAACCAAAGTAATGAAGGCTCACAAAATTACCATTTCCAGAGAATTTTTCCTTGAACTGAATTCATAGAGAAAGAAAGCATCTATAAAAAGAAAGCATAAAATATCTCAACTAATACTCTGCAAGTCAGCCATGAAAAACAATGGCAACATTGTTTGCGAAAACACACTTCTAGAATGCCGCATCATATCTTAGCAAGACAAAAGGCACAAGAGAATGAGTAGGATTTTTATAGCTCTTTTTCTGTTAGCAGTGACCAATGAAAAGCTGAGGGTTAAAGTCATTTGCTGTGGCCTTTGTACACCCGACTGACCGACTGTAAAGCTATGTGACAGATATGAATCATTTATTGCTAAATAAAAGCGGATTAAGAAATGCTTACAATAGAATCACTGAAGCTGATTTGCCTCTCAAAGGAAATGTCGGGAGTGAAGCTGATCCCACACATGGCCAAACACTGGATTACATTGTATATCCCTCACGGATCAACAAACAGTTAGCCATCAGTTTTCCGATCAGATCTCCTATTCCCATGGATGCTGGATTATTATCAAACTTTCTGATCTCCGATAATCAAGAAGGCCGCACTTGAATGGAAAAGAATATTTGGTTATAATTTGTCACTATTGTCCAGTTATTAAGGTGTTTCACCTGTTATGTTTCTCGAGGGTCTACTTTAAATGATATTTGATTCTTGCTAACAACTACTTCTTCTTCAACCAGTCTTTCTTTCTCTGTTTAAGACAATCAAATTCCAAACAGTTATTGGAAGACATACACATGACCCCTATTCATAGTCCAGTCAAGTGCATGCTATTTATTAATGATTGTGCTAAATAGTAACTATATTCGTCCCATTGGCAATCAACATTTCACTTTGAATATTACCCTTTATTATGCAAACACTTGATCTGGCATTCAAATGCTTTAGAAATACTGTTACAAATCATAATTAGATGATCAAAGTAAAACAATGGAAGATTTGTTTTTGTACTTAGATAATGCATCTCCACCAAATGCGGCTAATTTGTTAGACGAGCTCACATATATACAATGTTTCGTAGCTAAAATAGGTAACTGAATATTAACATGCATTACATAATTTTTATAATTAAACACATTTAGAGACTTGTACAGCTTAATTTCTAATGTCTACCTTAAGGGATAATATACATACATACTTGAGCTGCTAATACAATGAATTAATGATCTTTGCCCTTTGACAAACCTCCATCCTCATCTCATAACGGTAATTTGTTAAACACTTCCACATGTATATGTACACCTACTTTCACTGCAAAAATAAAGGTCACCTAAAAGTACAGTAAAAAATGCTGGAGATGTAAAAAGGAGGAATCCAAAGAGAGAAAAGCCTGTGGGAGATGTGAAGAGAAAGTCTTTGATTGCATAACAGATATATCCTTAAAGATGCTGTTGTTGTTGGTATTGGCAGAATCTTTAGAATGTCGGAATAAAGGCTTTGCTGCATTTGTTCTGGCTCTCAACAAATTTAGTTTGAATCCTGCTGGGGACACCTTTACTTTTCATCCCTCCTGGTTCCACAAAATAAAGTGCCAGTTAAGTAGAGGGGTTCGTGCAATTCTCTAGCCCCTCCCTCTAAAATTACTGGCTTTGTTCCAAAATTTGAGACCATTATTTGCCTTTTTTTATCATTTGTGTTGGACATATTGGAGCAAATTTTGTTTGACAGTAAGTACTAGAGCCCTGTGTGTGTGTGTGTGTGTGGTGTGTGTGTGTGTCTGTGTGTGTGTGTGTGTGTGTGTGGTGTGTGTGTGTCTGTGTGTGTGTGTGTGTGTGTGTGTGTGTGTGTGGTGTGCTTGTTTATTCATTTAAACCTTTAGCATTTAATCCAGCCAAAAGATTCTACCTGTTTTATCTTCAAACTGGCCAGATTCAGCTACTCACACCAACCTTACAATGTCATTCTAAAACTGAGCAATCACATCATTGAAATCCAAAAGCTACAAGATAATGCATGATTAATTCAAAAGAGTGTGAATAAATAAACATTATATTCAACAGAATAATCTGAATGCTAAGGGTTAACATTTAGCTTTCACTCTGTTGTGTCAATGAAAACATAATATAACTTCAACTTTGATAAGTTAATAAATTCTAAACCATGCATTGAATAAATTCTAAAACATGCATTGAATACCTTTCCCTTGATTAAACTCTGTTGAAAAAAACTTGTTTACTGTTGTATATTATCATTAAAACTTTAAATAAAGATTTCCTACTTCATTGGGTGAAGAAGTGGACTGCCAAATTGTGCCTGATGTCGTCTGATATTTTTTTCTCATTTGTAATTATGATTTCACTAATGCCCACTATCAAATCCAGCAAAGAAATAACAAGAAAAACTTTTCATACCACTACTGGCTTCAGGAGAGAACATTTGCACAAAAGAACAATACCAACATCAATAATATTAACAGTGGTACTGACAGCGGGAAAGACTATGTTTCTAATCACTCAAGCAAAAACAACACCAGCAGCAACAACGAAAGCAACAGCAGCTACAACAATAACAACAGCAAGAACAACATCAAGACTAATGACAACACCAAAGTAAGTGGTGAGGGTGACTTCATGAGCAGGCAACCTTTTACCGGTATCATAGTGGAATCAGCTCAATATTTCAGGCCTAGGTTTGAGCAGCAAGATTTCTTCAGACATCTGGAAATTTTTCTTGGAATTTCCTGCTCTTTAGTGATAGTAGGTGATAAGAACACCATATTGGATGTACTTCTGGATTGTTTGGAGAGATGGCTGATTGGGAAGGAATGTATGAAATCCTCATAAACCTGCTCAGTCGGAATTTGACTTTTGATGAATTTGAATGGATAAATGCTACTCATTTCTAAGAAATGTGTTCAGCTTTCAAACTGCAAAACCATCCAGGGTGAGTAGTAAGTAGACTGAAGACACTAGCAGAGTTTAGTACCTGCATCAATAGCTTGTCACTGCACTCAATGGAAGACAAAGAGTATGGTGAAATGGTAGCTGCGATATAGATGGCAGTGAGCTGGTATAAGAGAGGTAATATTGCTAGTTCTTGGAGGTGTCATGCCTTTTATAAAGATATAAGCAGGCTATGGTTCTAAACTGGAAACCTGTGCGAAATGGTTCTAATGTGGCTGAAGCCTCAATACAAGAGTATTGTTTATATACAAAATACTCCTATCATTAAAACTGATTTCAAATTTTGGTACAAGGCCAGCAATTTTGAGGGAGGGGATAATTTGATTACATTGACCCCAGTGTTCAACTGGTACTTATTATATCAACCCTGAAAGGTTGAAATTCCTTTGCAGATATTTGAACTCAGAAATGGTAAGGTGGACAAAATGCCACTAAGGTTTTTGCCTGGTGTGCTAACGATTCTGCCGGCTTGCAGCCTTACTCCTCTCACTAATAATATAACACACATCTTCATTATTGGAGTTTGATTTTACACTCTGTGAGATAGTAATTAATATTTCTTGAATTTTCAGCTGGTCTCCTTTGGTTACAGCTGCATTTTGTTTTAAATTTTGGCAATACCAGAGTTTGTGTGTCATATTCTTTTCCATATCACCTGCTGTTAAAGGTGAGATGGATATATATATTATTTTAAATACACAATTCTGTTAGAAACTTGTTTCCATGTCTAGGGAGAGGATGTATAGTATATGCATATTTAGTTTAATGTATGTACATTGATTACCTTCCACCTGTCATCTTGTTTAAGGTATATATATATGTTTATATGTGTGTGTGTGTGTGTGTGTGTGTGTGCATGTGTGTGTGTTTATGTGTCTGTGTATATGAACTACACAGGAGAAGAAACTGTTCACAATATCTAATATAGTCTATTTTTCTATGTAAAATGAGGCCATTGTTACTTAAAAATTACCATAGTCTTGTATAAACATGGCATATGGTATAAATTATTTGATAATCGGAAGAAGGAAACTTCAACAGACATTAGTTTGGAATAATCCTTGATCCACTTTCCAGGTTCATGTTTAAAAATTTGGGTAAGTGTGTATAGAAGTGACTTGAATGTCTCTTTCAATTGTACCTTGAGAATGAAGTTATGTATTCAACAATACACAACTCTTTGCTGAACAAAAACAAATAAACACTTCCTCCAAATGAATTGGAAATAAGAAATAGTGATCAACAAAAATGCAGCAAGCTGTAGCTATGACCAAATATCAGTTCCAACACCCAAAGTAGAGTTACACCGAAAGAAGAATTTTGCTACATGTAAGGCAAGAGATATTCCATCACTTTGTACATGAGAATCAAGTTCTGTGTTTGGATATGAAACAATGCTTAATTCACTCATTTTTTTTCCAAACATGCCTGTGTAAATATAATGTTAACTTTTGTGGCTTCAAAATGTTTTAACTCCTATGTTCAGCAAAGCTGGTGTCTTTTAAAAAAAAGTACCTTTGTTATACATAATTCCTTTTTATATATATCTAATAATTTTGCTTATACGGCTTTAGCTTGTGGCTACTAACATTAATATCTCTCATAAGTATTAATGGTCTTTATTTGTGTGTGTGTGTGTGTGTGTGTGTACAGGGTGCAATGAGTAAATTGTTACCATTTTAATTTTAAATTTCGCACATGCACATTGTTTGTCTTTGATTTTGTCAGCAACACAGTATAGTAGGGTCAGTTGGACACTGTTTGTGAGAAAAACAACACCATGACACAATTCACTCTGCCAGAAATTAGGAAATGATATGCTGTACTGCTTGGCAATTGTGCTGGAAGCTCCAATAACTCTCTTCCTAAATTTCAGTGTTTCAGTGTCATTCTGAGGACAGTGCAGAGGATTCAGATACATAAAAATCAAACATCCAGTCAACAACATGGTGTTTGGAATGATTTCTAGTGATGGGGACGTCATGCCTCCATTCATCATCCCACATGGCCTCAGACTCAATATGGAGGCCTACATCAAATGCCTAGGGGAGGTAGTGCTGTCTTGGGTCAACAGATTGGCTGTTGGAAGACCCTACAACTGGCAACAGGACTCTGCACCATGCCACACAAGCTGGAGAAACCAGTCATGTCTGTCAGGCAATTTCTGCAACCACATCACCCCTAACATCTGGTCATCTAACTTCCCAGACTGTACCCCTTTCATTATTATGTGTGAGATGCAACTGAGCAAGAAACCAACAAAACTCCTTCCAACACCAAAGATGAACTGAATGCAAGGATTATGGCAGCATTTGCCAATTTAAACAGCGAGACCATCCAGAAGAGTTGCAGGAGATTCCGAAGTCGTCTGGAGGCCGTGGTTGAAGTCAATGTGGATTTTATTGGATAAATTTACTCTTTAGTATTCCAAGATATCTCTATGTAATTTTGGTAAATATATCTGTTAAAATGAGATGTCAGTATTATTTTCATTTTTACGTAATTTAGACAGCAATTTATTCACTGCACCCTGTATATATATATATAGCAATAAGAAGATGGAGGGGAATAGGTGGTATTCATCAACTTGCAGACATTTACCTGTTTATTTGTTAACTATATATATATATATATAAGGGACAAATTTGGAGTGGCAGTGGGATGATTACGTTAATACACCTGTCATTCAGGGATATACATGCTATGCTGCATACATACTTTCATAAATACATAGCTACATGCATACACACTCACATACATATACACATAAGTAAATTTTAAAATGCCAAGGAGAGGAATAAAGGTGGGTGTGAGGAATACGTAGCTTTAAAGTGAGAGGGGTAGGTGGATTTTCTGCTGTCCATCGCAAAGAAACACTCACACTCACACACACACACACACACATATACATACATACATACGTACATACATACATACATGCATACATACATACATACATATATACATACATATGTCTACTATACACCATTTTAAACTTGTATTTACCTGTGTGGGCGTTTGTAAATGTTTGTGTGTAAATGCGTGACATCTTATAACTGTCTGTCTCTCTACTTTTGCTGTCACAAATTGTGAAATCTTAAAATTACATCAATATTTTCAAATTTGATATATTGAAATAATTTCCCACTTTAAATCCGATTTTGTTATATTTTGTTTATATAAGACATTCTACTGTAAAAATTTCCCAGCAACAATGGGCTATTCAGCTAGTATTTAAGAAAATATTGCTAGTACAATCCAATGTAGAGCTATCCAATTTTCTCTTATACTTTCTATATAATCTTTTCTACTCTAGATAGATGGCCTGAGATTTTGGGTGGACTGGTTAGCTGATTAAATCGACACCAGTATTCAACTGGTACTTATTTCATCAACCCCCAAAAAAGATAAAAGGCAAAATTGACCTCGGTGAAATTTGAACTCAGAAAGGATCTTTGGGTGCTGGGCCTCACTGAGGAAATGACAAGGGCCCGGGAGATGTGGCGATTTGCTGTACTTTAGAAGACTTGTCAAGCTAAGTAAAATCGCTGTCTTCCACACATGTAGGCTTGACCTTTCAGGTGCCAGTGCCACTCAAAAGGCATCCCTGCCAGTGCTGCATTAACGCACCCATATCAGCACTGCATATATCTACCTGTGCCAGTGGCATGTGAAAAGCACCCAGCACACTCTGTTAAGTGATTGGGGTTAGGAATGGCATCCAGCCATAGAAATCACGCCACAACAGACAACAGTGTCTGGACAGCTACCTGATAACCGGCTCCATGTCAAACTGTCCAACCCATGCCAGCATGGAAAGCAGATGTAAAACAATGATGATAATGATGATTAATGTAAAGGTGAAGAAATGTTGCAGAGCATTTCGTCCGTGATGCAAACAATTTTGCCAGCCCACTGCTGGATGATCATGGTTAGAATGCCTTTGACTCTAGTTTTGCTCAATCAGAGCAGACTGGAAGGAATCAACAAAGCCAACACCCAAGTACATGAATGAACAGGAGTAAGTTTGTTGATTAGATATTTTCCAAATATTCTATTCCTAACACATAAATCAATGTCATCCGCTTTGTGGCGCTTTCTAATTAATGATGACAAGATAAGGAATATCTTTGAGATCTGATTTGAAGAACAAAACACTTTCTTGAAACTTTGCACTTGTTCATATGGTACATGTATATGAGTGTATTCTTGCATGTGTATGCACACACATGTACACAAACAAACACACACATGTATTTATATACGTGTACATATGTGTGTGTGTGTGTGCGTGTGTGCATGCAAATGTATTGCATGTATGTGTGTGTAACTATATATATATATACATATGCATACATATATATTTTTATTCATATATATATATATATATATATATATATATATAAAATATATACATACACATATGCAAACATATATACTTTTATTCATGTATATATACATATGTATGTATTTATATATATATATATATATATATCGAGAGAGAGAGAACCAAATATATACACATATATATGATGCATACATATATCCATATATCTATCAAGATATATATATATATATACACACACGCGCACATACATGCATATGTATATATGCTTGTGCATGTGTGTGTGTGTACATACTTAATGGTATAATCACATTAATTGTCAAGTGTCTTGTTACTCATAGTCTATATCAGGCAAGATATTTATTCATTTTAACTATTTTCATTATTAACTCAACAAAATAAGCAGTTTTGATATTCTTTTCTAACTTCACCAGGTAAAGATGGTTTCAATAACTGGTGAAGCTATCCTGTAAAAGCTGCTTGAACTACTATTTTCATATAATCCTTATAGATACATCATGCAGGAGTGACACAGGAGTGGCACAGGAGTGGGTGTGTGGTAAGTAGCTTGCTTACCAACCACATGGTTCTGGGTTCAGTCCCATTTTGTAGCACCTTGGGCAAGTATTTTAAACTATATCTTCAGGCCAACCAAAACCTTGTGAGTGGATTTGATAGGCGGAAACTGAAAGAAGCCTGTCGTATAGCAATAAGAAAATGGAGGAGAATATGCAGTATCCATCGACTTGCAGACAGTGTATTCCATTGAATTAATTTGTTTATTTTGTAACTAAAATGACAAAAACCACAATATACAGATGCTTATGACATACCATGCCGTATTAACAATTAAGGTTAGATACTATCCCTTAGTGGGTTGAATCCTCAACCCCTAACTCTTTTGCATTATATATATATATATATATATATATATATATATATATATATATATATATATATATATGTATGTATGTATGTATGTATATGTGTGTTTGTGTGTGTATGTTTGGCAACTAATGCTGGTGTGTTTACATCCCCATAACTTAGCGGTTCAGCAAAAAAGAACAATAAAATAAGTACTAGGCTTACAAATAATAAGTCCTGGGGTTGATTCGTTCGACTAGAGGTGGTGCTCCAGCATGGCTGCTGTAAAATGACTGAAACAAGTAAAAGAATAAAAGAAGAAAAGAAGAACATATATTACATGTACATACTTGTAACGCATGCATATATCCTGTAGTTAGTGTTGGTTATTAAAATATTTTATGTGCAGTTTCAAATAGAAACAGCACATTTGACTTGGCATTTATTGCCAGGTAAAATAAGGTATACATTTTACATTTAAATTAACTCTGTTACTAGTTGAAATGGAACATACATTTCATATTTGACCTGGGTATATTGTCAGGTGAAACAGAGCCCACATTTCACATTTGATCAGGGTATATTGCCAAGTGAAATGGAGTTCACATTTCACATGTGACCTGAGCCTACTGCCAGCTGAAATGGAGTCTAATTTCTACATTTGATCTGGATCTATTCCCAGAACAAATGGAGCCAACATTTCACATTTCATTTGGGTATACAACCAGTTGAAATGAGACCTATATTTCATTTTTGGTTGGAAATTTATTACCAGTTGAAATGCAGCGTTTAGTTCACTAGTTAAAAGTTAATGGCTAAAGTAATTAACTCTAATAGTTAAATGAGTGTTTCTCAACTAGGGTCCATATGACTCTTAGGGATCTATATAAGATTCTGTCATTAAAATTTATATGTGCAGGAGTGGCTGTGTGGTAAGTAGCTTGCTCACCAACCACATGGTTCCGGGTTCAGTCCCACTGTGTGGCACCTTGGGCAAGTGTCTTCTACTATAGCCTTGAGCCGACCAAAGCCTTGTGAGTGGATTTAGTAAACGGAAACTGAAAGAAGCCCGTCGTATATATGTATATATATATATATGTATGTGTGTGTATATGTTTGTGTGTCTGTGTTTGTCCCCCCAACATTGCTTGACAACCGATGGTGGTGTGTTTACGTCCCCGTAACTTAGCTGTTCGGCAAAAAGAGATCGATAGAATAAGTACTAGGCTTACAAAGAATAAGTCCTGGGGTCGATTTGCTCGACTAAAGGCGGTGCTCCAGCATGGCCGCAGTCAAATGACTGAAACAAGTAAAAAAGTAAAAGAGAGAGAGTATGCAATAAATTGGTTATACTTCTACAAGACACAAAATACTCTAGCAATTTTTTTAATACAATTTCTAATATCATTTAAGGATATAAAAATATAATATGATTTTTAAACATCAAGTGGTTATGAGGATCGATCCATGTGAAACAGGAATGAAAGAGATCCACAGGAAAAAATTAATTGAGAAGTATTGATGTAGAGTCTACATCAAATTATTAGGTGGTTGGTGTTTAGCTGTAGATTAGCCGTGATCAAGCAATCACATCAGATAATCTAGCTATGACATTCCAATCACATTTTCAGGCATAGTCGACCCAGTAGTATATCATCTTATGTGTCCTTCATTTAAACAGTGTTTTTAATTGCTGGTAGGGACACCGTATTTTTTAAGCAACCATAATATTCTTGGTATTATATTAAAGACATATATGCTACTAAGTGTATTATGGTTCCATAATGAAATATGCAAATGAAATTTCTAATAATACGTAATTAAACAAATATATGATTTTTCAAACATTAAATAGTTATGAGGGTCCATCCAACGTGAAACAGAAATCGAGGGAGTCCTTAGGGAATAAATGGTTGAGAGCCACAGAGTTAAATTATTCTACTACCAAATCATACATATGTACAAACATTTGAGTTAGTATAATGAATAAAGATTTTCTAGAAAATTAGTTCACTTGTTAAATCAACAATGATATACAAAACAATTTCAGTTGTGTGACCATGCAACATAAATTGGAAATGTTTCAAAATATAAAACCATTTCATTGGTTAACCAACTATCTTTTATTACATGAGCTGTGCTTATGTTGTACTATAATAGTAAAGATTAAACAAACGTCAAACAAAAGCTGTTCCCTTGGCTTGATGATGAAACTGAAAACACAAATGCTTCCAGAATTTGTACTTAGTGACATTGCAAATGGAATTAATGTGCATAATTTACATTTAAATCAAAATAGCAAATCATATTTAAAACTATTGTTTTCTCATTGTTTTTCTTTTATTCCTTTCCAATACTCACCAGGAGACAACAAATTTCAAGAAAAAAAAAAGTGGGTTATGCCAACTTCTCTTAGAATTGAATGCATATAAGTACTTGAAATTTAAATTTTTCACAACAGGTTTACTTTTTCTACATGTTTTATTAAGGTCACTTACAGTCATAAATTTCCCATAACAGATTATGTCAAATAAATTCAGTTTATTTTCTCAGTCCATCAGAGAAGTTGTTGGCTTCCTGTGATTCCACAGCACTACATTGTTACTTAGAAATCTTATTATAGTCTCTTCCAGATATTTACATACACTGTAATGGCTTCATTTAAAAAGGATTGTCGATCAAACAATTGCAGCAACACACTCCCACTGAAACCCCTTACATCGAAATGCACTCCGTCACTTGAATAATTTAACATTAATAAGATCATAAATTCTACTGACAGTGATAATATTTTTTTGTCTGTACATTTATTTTACTATTAATTTTTTTCTGTGTATTTTCTTAGAATACAATTCTTTAAAGAGTTTCAGAGTATTGACTGCAAAGCTTTCATCTACCTCTGTAAATCTAGACATACATATATACATACATACATATTCACACACAAACGTAAATGCACAGAAGCACATATTTATTCATACACATGTACATATGTATATATCATCATCATCACTGTTTAATATCTGCTTTCTATGCTGGCATGGGTTGGATGGTTTCACTGAGGACTGGCAAGCCAGAAGGCTGCACCAAGCTCCAATCTGATCTGACAAGACTTCTACAGCTGGATGCCCTTCCTACCACCAACTACATCAAGAGTGTAGTGGGTTCTTTTTGCATGCCACTGGCATTGATCACACTCGAATGGTGCTTTTTACATTCCACCAGCACGGGAGCCAGTTAGGTGGCACTGGCATCGACCATGCTTGAATGGTGCTTTTTATGTGCCACTGGCACAGGCATTGTCCACGCTCGAATGGTGCTTTTTATGTGCCAGTCAAGCATCACTGGCATCGGTCACAACTACGATTTCTCTTGACTCAACAGGTCTTCTCAAGCACTGCATATTTCCCAATGATATATATATATATATATATATATACACACATATATATAAACAGATATAGATGTTTGTATGATATATATATATATATATATATATATATATATATATATATATATATATATATATTTACTAGCAGAGAAACCTAGCCTTGCTCAAGATTAAAATAGCATAGTTTATTGTTTTACTTGTTTTGGTATTATAACCCAATTTCATTCGGGTCTACTCAGGCCACATTTTAATCACGAGGAATTCAAAAAAAAAAAAATGAAAATTTTATTAAAAATTGATAATGAAAAGAAGCATGCCAACTGTTTAAACAGTCTTTGAGAAGTGATTGGAGAAACCTCATGGATGCAGATGTGAAGGACAAAGAATGATGGGAAAATGCTGGAAAAAAAAATCACAAAACACCAATCAGGTCTCTACACAAAACTGAAATAGTATAATACGACTGCACTTACAATGTTTTAGATACAATATGGGAACATATATATACATATTGTATATAATTTTGTGGAATCAGTGTCACGACGTGAACCCTTGGGTTGGAAGTTTGACTGGCAGAGGTGGTCAGGTTGCAGAGGTGGCCCGCAATGTGAAGAAGGTGAAAGTTACAATGACTCCAGTGATGGGAGAGCAATGGCGGTAGGTTCAAAAGTTTTATTGCAGTGCTTCTTTGTAGACAACATTCTTGGTGTTGCACGGATTACCACAAATGAAGAGATTGTATGGACTGCCGACACAGGAGCATCCGATATATAGTTGACTGTGCGTAAATATCTGCTGTGTCAGATTTAGGCCAACTACTTGTAATGACTGTCCCTGTGCCTTGTTGATGCTCATTGCAAAGTATATTTTTACGGGAAACTGCCATCACGTAAATTCAAATGGCATGGCAGAGGGACTAAGGCTCATGAAGGTTAATAACTTTGTCATACCAGCAGACGGTTTACTCAGAATGGTTGTCATCAGAATTAAGGTCCCAATATTTTGATGACCAGACATGTACCGTTGCATAGTTCTGGTGGTTCCACATTTCTCAGCAGCATAACTGGAACACCAACCTTCAGTGTAAGGTTATGAGGTGGAAGTCCGGGAGGTAGTTGGCTGTTGAGGAATTCAATAGGTGTACAAATTTTCAGCTCAATCCAACCACAGTTACTAATACTTTTGTCTGCACAACTGCATGTGAGACAACGTCTGCCCTTTTCACAAATATATATTAGAATAGCAGAGATACCCAGCCTTGCTCGGGATTAAAATAGTTTATTATTGTTTTACTTGTTTCAGTATTTTAACCCGATTTCATTTGGGTCGACAAGGGCCACATTTTAAAAGATGAGGAATTTTGCCCTAGAGGCCACGCCTTTCAATTGAACTAACTCAAAGTTGCCATGCAAACTCACCAGTACTTTTAACATTGGTGTGCAAATTTTCAGCTCAATCCAACCACATTTACATATACATAATTTTTTGACTGTAAAAGGATGAAAGTCAAAGTCAACTTTGGTGGAATTTGAACTCATAACATAAAGACAGACAAAATGCAGCTAAGCATTTCGCCCGATGTGCTAACGTGTCTGCCAGCTCACGGACTAATGAACTATCAATATTGATCATTCTGATTCACCTCTGGAGTGAGTCGTTTCTCCTAATTTTTGGATATGCTGCATTTTTTAACACTCTACATCTTTAAAGGGACTTTCCCTGGATGAAATGGCACAACCTAAATCCATTTAAACAACATATATATATTAGATATGTGACATTGTATGTATGTATATATGTACGTACAAATATATGTATGTATGTATGTATGTATGTATGAACTCTTGTATGTCAGTATACATACGACAAGCTTCTTTCAGTTTTTGTTTACCAAATATACTCACAAAGCTTTGGTTGGCTTTGGCTATAGTAGAAGCGATTTGCCTTAAGTTCTACATAATAAAACTGAACCTGGGACCATGTGGTTGGGAAGCAAACTTCTTAACACACAGCCATATCTGAAGAGATAAATCTATGTGTAGAATGTTGTTAAACTAATAATATGATTGAAAACTCATTGTCATTATATTAATAATATAGTTCTGATCATAAGGCAACAAGCTGGAAGAAGCATTAGCATGCCGGATGAAATGCTTAGTGGTGTTTCATCTGTCTTTATGTTCTGAGTTCAAATTCTGCCAAGGTCGACTTTGCCTTTCATCCTTTTGGAGTCGATAAATTAAGTACCAGTTGTGTACTCGGGTCGATCTAATCAAGTGCCCCCCCTCCCCCCAAATTTCGGGCCTTGTGCCTCGAGTAGAAAAGAACATAGTTCTGATCATGAATATTTGTTATCCTATGAAAGACAGGAAGGTAAATTTTTATTAGCATGTTTACTGTATTTATAGAAGAGAAAATAGTTTAAATGGTGACAGTTCGTAGTAATCATCTCTTAAGAATTTAACACAAATTTAATAATTTCTAGAATGTTACATGCACATAAGCAACAGTTTTTTTTTTTGTTTTTTTTGTCATATTGATAAAAGTTTGTAGATAAGGATTTCACCAGGTTGATGAATGCCAAATATGGCAATTTACTTTTGGCTAAATACTTATGCATCTGTGATGCTAGAAAGAGAGCATCAGTTGTACTTCTCCCTGGCACAAAATCAAACTGCATCCCATTTAGTCTAACTCTCTTCCTAAATTTTTCTGTAAATTTCATGACCTGGCCCAGCAATTTGATACCTCTGTAATAATTTCTTTCTCGGGGCATCTCCTCTCCACTTGTAACTGGTGTAAACTGTTACTACACCAGTTATTGGATATAATACCTTCCTGTACAACCTAATTGACTATGCAAGTGACCATGCTGTGTCCCACTCTGCCAATTATTTTAGGCATCCCTCTTTCTCTCCTTCACTCAATATATATATATATATATATATATATATATATATATATATATTATGCTCTTTAGCATTGATGAATGAAAGTATAGAGTATAAATTATGATGTGAGTTGCAATCAGAATTCCATTTCAATATCATGGATTTCATGTCCTGAATACCAAAAATATGACTGTTTCAGAATGGATTCTAACTACATTGTATATGAATATGCAAACCATGTATAATAGGATTATACAAAACAGAATTTATATTTATAGGATACTCAACCTTACAAAAATAGATACTTAAAACTTAAACAACATGATGATTCTGTTAATTGTTATCTTCTTTACATTAGCTTACATAATATCTAGTAAAAATATTCTAATTTTAGATATATTGGTATAACTATCTCTTTCCATCCAATCATATCCTATACAAAATTTTCTGTCTTCCCTAATACTGGTTTCAGATTTTGTCACAAGGCCAGTAATTTTGTGAGTTTATTGAGTACATCGACTCCAGTACTTGCTGGTACTTATTTTATCAACTCTGAAAGGCTGGAAGACAAAGTTGATCTTGGCAGAATTTGAACTCAGTTTATAATGGTGGATGAAATGTTGCTAAGCATTTTGTCTGTAGTGCTAATAATTCTGCCAGCTCACTGCTTTATATCTTCCCTATTATTAAGTTAAATATGTTTGATAATTTTATACATTTCAATATTAATGATAGTCAATAATGACCCAATAAATGAATTTCTGCACAGTCATTTCATCTGCTAGAAATAATAGACAGTCTTCCCTTAAACCAGGACTGTGATTGTGGGGTTCCCTTTTGTCATTAATCTACTCACACAGGTTTGGCCTGGGGTTAAAAATATAATGATCTAATTTAAGTATTGCTTCTTGAATGAACTTTGAATGTTGAAGGAATATCCACCCATTTTTAAGATATCTATCTAACTCATGTTGTGCTGATTTTCATTTCAATGGAAATTCATTTCATTAAGAATGATATCCTAATCCATGATAATTCAAAGATTGAAGAAAATATATTCACCAATTTTCAATATTATCTTATCACAAATATATAGATTCTTGTGATTAGGTTTCATTCTTCATTTTCTATTTAATATTTAATCTGCCTGGGAAGAAGTGTAGAAAATTTCCTTAGGGAAAAATCGAGAATCTGAGGAAATAGGTGATGCTCTGCATCAGAAGATTTTTCCCACAGAAGATTTTCTAAAAGACTTTGATAATTTTGATTGCTATGAGGAATGAAGAATCTAACGTTTCATTTTCTTGCTCTTCATCCGAGGATGATGTAAAGATAGAACGTGATAATGATGCTTTGGTTGCAAATTTCTATAGCTTTATGTGCTTGGTAAAATAACAATAAACATAAATAATGCCTGTAGGTTCATAGCAGACTTATTTTCAGGGATAGACACAGGCTTTGCTTTGGGGTAAAGTAAATTTTTACTGTCATGATGTTCTGGGTATGATGCCAATAATACAAGCTAAATCAATTTCTTGGAGAAGACCCTAAGTTTCATAACAAGCAAACACTACCCTTGTAGAAAGCTTAATGAGGAGACTGTAAGCATCAAGTAGAATGCTAGCTGTCTTCCAGATGTCATTAGAAATCTCCTAACCAGTAAATACAGAAGAATTTGATTAATTGACCAGTAGAAATATTTTCAATAAGGCTGAGTTAGTACTATTACAAACAGGACATATCTAGGAGAGGTTTAAATATATAAAGGCAAATACGTATTTTCTATACCTTGTGGTATTTCATCATGGCCGGTATAGTCTGTCATACCAGCCATGATGAAATACCACAAGGTATAGAAAATACGTATTCGCCTTTATATATTTAATCCTTTATATTGAACACTCAATATTTCATATATTCAATAAGACATATTCCATATATTCAATAAGACATTCAATACTTCATTTCATTGTACCATCCATTTTTATATTATATATTCCATATTCTATATCCCACATTAATTTTACAAGAATATAAATAAAACATAAAAAACAGACAGAGTTGGAACTCTTTTAAATAAAATAATATATTCCTCTATACATGATCATACAGAACCCTTTTTTTTTGTATTTATTTTTACTCACATATATATATATATTATATATATATATATATATATATATATATATATATAAATGTGTGTGTGTGTGTGTAACAGAATTTTTGAAGGGAAAATTCACAAGACAGCTTCGTCTGCTCCAGTATTTCACTGCCATTTATTTTATCACATTTGGAGCAATGGAAACCTTAGTCAAACCATGCAAGAATTATTTCCTACAACATAGAGGAAAATAAGTATTGTAAAGCATTAAGCCCAGCCATATTAGCAGCCTGACATTTATAATTAATATTGATCAAACTAATTCAGCTAAGCAACTTTTCCTGATGAACTTCACTGAAGCAGTTTGTTCTCACAAACTGTATGTTAAAAACTAACACTTCATTTGTCAATTACTCATGTCAGCTTTATATACTATCTGCTTGATGTAGCAGTTTAATTTTAAATAGGTAGTTGACCTAAATGGCAATAACTTTCCTCATGCACATGACAACAGTGTAAGTCATGAATTCTGTCTTTCTTAATCAGAGACTGCTTTATACTTGATCCAACAGCTGATATTCAAATTTCAAAATTTATGAACTAGAAATGCCTGTGAGCACGATATTATCCTCATAGCTGGTGAGTTTGGTTTGTTTTAACTTTGGATTTATGTAATTTACTACCATTAAGTTTACAGGAAATGTTGTTGTTTAGAATGGTGTTATTGTTGATTGTAAAGGAGGAAAGAAACTGAAGTTATCACTGTCTTTTCTGTCTGAAATTTGGTCATTCTGCTATCTCCTCTTACCAAGAATAACTATCATTGTTTCCGCTCCAACCCAATATAGACGAGGTGCAGCCAATAAATATGATTTATGTTTTAGCTTTAGTAATTTGCCTCATGTTTTGCATAGACACAATTCTGAAACTGCTGTTTGTTATTCGGAAACATGAGTAGCCTTCTAGCTTATTCTCTTTAGAGAGAAATGTCAATATAAAAAGATGGAAATATATAAACAATCCCGTAAAAGTATTTCTCATTATGGGATGATTTTACTCTGTCTGTCATAAATACATGATATTACTACTTGCGACTAATTTTGACCATGACTCATACTTAAAAAGAGATGAAGCTAGTGTCTCTCAACACTGCCTGTTCTCTTCTTCTTCATCATGTAATTCTTTTTAGCAAAACATCTTTTAGTATATATAAATATTAAGAAGGATGTCTGCTGATATAAAGATTAGCACTAATTTTCTCTTCTATGTAATGTCTGAAGATATTTAAATGGATTCTCATAGAAATATATTTATTATTAATTTTGTTTCCTTCACTATTGTTTTGTTTTCTCCATTTTCTTCAATACTGGAAAAAACAATGAAATAATTTTTCATGTTTGAATAAAAAGAAATAATAATGAATTCTTTCTTTCATCAATGTCTATGAGAAAATACATGCAATTATAATGGAAAGAATTCCTAAATAAATATAAATTGTGCCTTATAAAATAGGAATGAAGATAACATATACATGGCAAGTTGAGCACTTTATCAGAGGGACACCAACCTTGCAAAGAATTATAAAAGATTGAGTCTTGTGTGTGTGTGTGTGTGTGTGTGTGTGTGTTTATAATAAAGTCAAACCAAGTTATGATATTTTAAATGCATTTAATATATATATGCCTCAGATAATTATGCAACAGATGAAAAGGAATTAATCTTCTTTATCTTCTTTGCAACATTTTCCTCAGCATTTCAAAATATTATTATATTATTAATATTATATGTGAGGGTGCTGAAAAATTCCTAGCTTTAAGAGTATCATGGAAGGTCTGGTTGGAGGCCCAACTTCTAAGTTCATTTACAGGGCTTAGAAAAACTGAAGGACCACTGCAATAAGTGTGTGAATCTGAGAGGAGATTATGTTGAATAAAATCATAATTAACTGTTTCTCCTGTATTTTCTTTTACCCAAAGCCAGGAACTTTTCAACACCCCCTCATATGTCATACAAAGGCTGCAAGTATTTTGCACACCAGACAAAATACTTAGTAGCATTTTGTCCATTTTTATGTTCTGAGTTCAAATTCCACTGAGGTCACCTTTTACTTTTTATCCTTTTGGGGGTCAATAAAATAAGTACCAGCTGAGCACTGGAGTTGATGTCGACTTACCCACTTCGTTAACATTACTGGCCTTGTGCCAAAATGTGAAATCGATAGCCAGTCCTTACTCCATTTGCAGAGATGCTCCAACAAGGATTTGAGGTGGCTTCTTGTATTTGACTTGACTTGGAAAACACATTGCATGTGCATTGATTCTAAGCATAATACAATGTGTGTGTGTGTGTGTGTGTGTGTGTACATGCACGCGTGCATGCGCATGTGAACTTACCTACATATAGACACAGACTTCAGCCATTGTACTTTAACAATATAATCAATAATAAACAAATAAGACATTAAACTTTCTCCTTGTAGATCTGAAACCTGTGGGGATCCTAAATTATTTTATGTACAGAGCATATTAATTTTACGAAAGAAAGTATATTAAGCTTTGCTAAACAGTATGATGATTATTTCCAATATTCTTCAGTGTATTAAGCAATTTTCATTGAAGTACAAGTTCCCAATTGTGTATCACAAGAGGATTTATTAAGGATATTCACTAACCGATATATATATGTATGTGCATATGTGTGTATGTGCACGTGTGTATGTATGTATATGTATATATATATATATGTCCCCTCTATGTTTATCCCCTTGTGGGCAATAAAGAAGTAAATATATATATATATATATATATATATATATATATATATATATATATATCTTTTATCTTTTAGTTGTTTCAGTCATTAGACTGCAATTAGGTCGTGCTGGGGCACCAACTTGAAGAGTTTTAGTTGGACGAATTAACCCCAGTACTTATTATTTTTCTTTATAAAACCTGGTAGTTATTCTATTGGTGATTTGCTGAACCACTAAGTTACAGAAATGCAAAGAACATCAATCCCAGTTATCAAGTGGTGGTGGTGGAAGACAAACACAGACACAAAGACACACACACTTATATGTATATAAATAATATATATATATATATATATATATATATATATTATTTATATACATATAAGTGTGTCATATGTATATATATATATATATATATATATATACATATTTATATACATATAAGTGAGTCATATATATATATGACAAGATTCTTTCAATTTCCATCTACCA
The DNA here is from genome assembly GCF_046866305.1 of Octopus bimaculoides. Classification (NCBI taxonomy): domain Eukaryota; kingdom Metazoa; phylum Mollusca; class Cephalopoda; order Octopoda; family Octopodidae; genus Octopus; species Octopus bimaculoides. The sequence goes on along the minus strand of NC_142937.1, from coordinate 58,012,987 downwards.
AATCCATTCACAAGGCTTTGGTTGATTTGAGGCCATAGCAGAAGACATTTGTGTAAGCTGCTACACAGTGAGATTGAACTTGGAACCATGTGATTGGGAAGCAAATTTCTTACCAAATATCCATGCCTGCACCTGTTATATCAAAAGTAATTGGCGTGAAAGTGCTATGATATTTTGTGTCTTTGACTGAAGAGGTAAACTCAGCTACAAATATTCTATGTATCGTGTTGTTGTCTAATTTCCCATCCATTTAGTTTTCATCTACTTTCCCATTTATTCTTCTTTCATCTAACTTTTCTCCTAGTTCTATTCTTTTGGTTAAATCCTTGATATCCTCAACTGAGGATAGAAAACACCGAATAACTCGTCCTTGTTTTTTCCTGTCCTTTTTTGTATCATCCAACTGCCCGGATGTTCTGTTGTCACGTGTTACATTCTTGTTCCATTATTTCGTCCAACCCCAGTATGTATATATATATATATATATATATATATATGTATACAGGGGCTGGACAAAATAATGGAAACACCTAAAATTTCAAACAAATTTATTTTAATATGGTGTAGGACCGCCTTTGGCAGTAATTACAGCTTGAATTCTACAAGGTATGGACTTGTACAAAGTTTGAATTGTTTCCAAAGAAATGTTTGTCCATTCTTCAGCTAAAACTGTCTCCAGTTCCTGTAGTGATGATGGTGGAGGATATTGACTCCTCAATTGTTTTTCTAAAATCCACCATAAATGTTCGATAATATTGAGATCTGGGAACTGTGGTAGCCAGATAAGATGTTCAACTTCACTAGAATGTTCTTCATGCCATTCAGTAACAACTTTAGCTGTGTGAATTGGTGCATTATCATCCTGAAAGATTGTGTTTCCCTCCGGAAACTTCCACAACCATACGTGCACCAAAATTTGACCGCTTTGAAAATCCGATAGATCTGTCATTTTAATGAATTTTAATTACCTTTTTCTGATGATATCTGAAAAGAAACAGCAATTTTAGCAAAACATATTAAGCAACACTAATAATAAACCAATAAACATAAAAATAAACAAGCTTTTGATGAAGAGGAGGGGAGGGGAGGGGTGGTGGCATTGGTGGTGGTGGTGATGGTGGTGGTGATGATGCTGACGACAACCACGATGATGATGATGAGGAGGAGGAGGAGGAGGAGGATCGTCATTATTTAATGTCCACTTCTCAGTCAATGCATGGGCCAGAATTTGTTGAGGCAGATCTTTATGACCAGATCCCTCTTCTTGTCACCAACTTCATCTGTTTCCAATCAAGGTAATATTTTCCATAGCCAGACACATTTTCTAGTCTTCTGACTAGAAACAAATAGTGCTACCTCTATGATGGTGATGTTTACTTATAACTGACACATGATATCAAGACAGGAGCAGGGAAGCATTGAGCAGATATGGTGTTTTGATAACTTTTACCATAAAGAGAATTTATTCCCCTATGGTAACTGCAGTGAATCTTCCTTTAGAATTTAAAATATGTTTCAAGCATATTTCAACTAACCTAAATTCTTTTATTCTTCATCACTTCTTGACACTGATACTATTATATATATATATATATATATGAAGCACAATCGACATGATCTTTTGTGCCCGTCAACTCCAGGAGAAGTGTCAGAAACAACAACAGCCTGCAATGTTCATCTTCTGGGATGTGGGCCATCCTTGTCCTTTTCACACATGGGCGTCTTCGAAAGGATACTTCCAAGGTATGTGAAGTGTTCAACTTCTTTTAGGGGTTGGCCATTGATGTTAATGTTTGTGGGTGGACTATTCTGGCCTGGTGCAGGTTGGATCAGTGTCTTGGTCTTTAATGCGTTTAGCTGCATCCTGAAGTATTCGTAAGCCATGTTGTAAAGATTGGCTACCCTTTGTAGGCTATCTGTGGTCTGGCTTGGAATGGCATTGCTGTCAGCATACTGCATCTCACAAACTGAGATAGCGGAGTTCCTCATCTTAGCACAGAGGCATGCGAGATTGAAGAGTCCACCATCCAAGCAATTGCACATGTTGATGGAAGGCAAGTTTAGTGGGATTTCATTGAACATAGTGGCCATGTTCAAAGAGAAACAGGTTGGCACCAGGACGCATCCTTGCTTAAGACCTCCATTGTGTCGGCGGTGGCAGCAGCAGCAGCGATGGTGATGGTGATGATGATTTCTTTTTCTTTCTTCTTTTCATTTTAGACACCACCTGAGTGTGCTCAAGCAAGTGTGAAATTCTGTTGATTAATGAACTGAAATGTCAAATGGAAAGGTTACCTTGATTGTATCTTGTACCTTTTGTTTTACCTATACAAGGTAACCATACTTCTGTTGTCCATGTTGTCCTAACTTTCCATACTTAATTTTTCTTATACACACACATATACATGCACTTGTCTAACATGATTATTTTCCTATAGCACAGGTAGAATCTGTTTCTCTACATTGGTTATTTACACATTGTAGGAAAAATTCATTTTCACATCAATATGCCCCAGCTTTTGCTAGCTCTTCAGCCACATAGCAAGAATGAAAATCATTTGTTAGTTGGAGAGAATGAACCACATAAGGTAATACAACTTACCTTTTGGCAAAACAGAGTGAGTGAGATAGCAAAGATTAAACATATGGTTTTATAAGCAGAAATCAAGCACTTACTATGCAATGCGCTTCCTTTTAACTTG
>NC_142937.1:57990285-58005285 GCF_046866305.1 Octopus bimaculoides | reverse complement strand
GTGTGTGTGTGTGTGTGTGTGTGTGTGTGTATGTGTCTGCATGTGTGTGTGCATGCGTGCATGCACATGTGCACATGTCTGTATGTGCATGTGTGTGTGTGTGTGTGTGTGTGTGTGTGTGTGTGTATAGAAAGTACTGTATGTTCATGTGTCTATATATGTGACTGTATACATGCATATGTATGCGTATATATCTATGTGAATGTCTATGTGTGTGTATGAGCATATATGTATACACATAAAGATATACATATGTATATATTTATAGATATTACTATGCATAAACTGTGTTTTGCTTCAATACTGTTCTGTGCGAAATTATATGGTGCTCCAGCATGGCCCCAACCTCTGGTTGAAACCAGTAAAATATCAAAAGAGTGTATACACATACACCACACACACACACACAAACAACCACATACACATGCATGCATACATACACAGATAGATACATAAGATACATGCACGCATACACAGATAGACCAGTACTAAGTAGTAGACAGATGTAAACAGAAAAAGAGAGATCAGTTGCTAGAAGCAATTCTAAGATCCTAATGAAATCACAACACAGGTTTGAAGCTAGTCCCGCTGTGGTCTGTTATTTTCTATTCTCAAAGATATTGTATATAAAGACAAGGTGTTTACAACTGTCTATTACATACAGAGTTGGTTAAAATCTATTGATATAGTCTGTTGTGAAGAGTAAGACTTCTTTATATATATATATATATATATATATATAGATGCAGGGTGTCCCAAAAGTCATGAAGGTGTTAATTCATTTATGTTCTGTTTTAAATTTGCAACACATTAGTATCATATACAATACATCACTTGACAACCAATGCTGGTGTGTTTACATACCTGTATCTTAGCACTTCAGCTAAAGAGACCGATCGAATAAGTACTAGGCTTACAAACAATAAGTCCTGGGGTCAATTTCTTTGACTAAAAACCCTTTAGGGTGGGGTTCCAACATGGCCACAGTCAAATAACTGAAACAAATAAAAGAATGAAAAAAGAAAATATGTGTGTGTGTGTGTGTGTGTGTGTGTGTGTGTGCGTGTGTGTGTGTGTGTGTGTGTGTGTGCAGGAGTGGATGTGTGGTAAGTAGCTTGCTTACCAACTACATTGTTCCGGGTTCAGTCCCACTGCATAGCACCTTTTATAGGCTCAGGCCAACCAAAGTGGATTTCGTAGACAGAAACTGAAACAAGCTTGTTGTATATATGTGTGCGTGTGTGTGTGTGTGTGTGTGTGTGTGTGTGTGTGTGTGTGTGTGTGCATGTTGGTGTATCTGTGTTTGTCCCCCCCCTACCATCGCTTGACAATTGATGTTGGTATGTTTATGTACCCGTAACTTAGCGGTTTGGCAAAATACACTGATAAAATAAGTAGTAGACTTACAAAGAATAAGTCCTGGGGTCGATTTGTTTGACTAAACTGGTCTCACAGATTTCTCGGATTTTCCAAAATTGAGATAGAAAGACATGACGCTATGCTGCTACTGTCTTGCTTCTGATCGGGGTTTAAAAATTCTCTTAGTATCTGTTTTGGATACGTTTTGATTGGCCGAGGATGATCACATGATAAGGTTTAAAGATTTTTGTAAGTCATATGATAGTATGTTTGGCACCATAGATTAAAGTTGTCACAGCTGAGTGAATGTGTGTTGTGACAATCCCAAACAAAACTTTCAGCACAAAAAATATATTCACAAGATATTAACGCAAAGAATCTATAAAAATTTCTAAGTCTAATCATGTGATCATCCTCTACTACACTTGGCAGATAAAAATTCAGACAGCCTTGATTGTCTGGGATTAACATCAGACGTGTACACTCAACCATGATAGCTTTAACTTACAGCGGTTGATGAGAGATTAGAGGTATAGAGGGACAGGGATTGTCATTTGTATCTCAAATGCATTCTCATCCAACCTATTCTAGCATAGAAAAGTGAATGAACTTTCTAATGAATTTTCTTTTCGTTATGGGTGTACATTATAAGGCAGTGAGTTTGCAGAACTGCTAGAACGGTTAGTGGCATGTCATTCATCTTTACGTTCTGAGTTCAAATTCAGCCGAGATCAACTTTTCATCTTTTTGGGGTCTATGAAATAAGGACCAATCAAGCACTGGGGTCAATATAATCGACTTACCTGCTCCTTAATATTTCAGACCTTGTGCCTATAGTAGAAAGGATTATGGGTGTAATTCATATTGACTGAAATTTTGGGGTAGCAACTCCTGATTATGTGCATATAAGGATTATCTCACATTCAGTTATCCACTTGTTGCAATGTTAAGTTCATATCACTATCCTTCATCTTCTACTTATTTCAGTCATTAGACTGTGGCCATGCTACAGCACTGCCTTGAAGAATTTTTAATCAAGTGAAATGATCTCTGCGCCTATTTTTTGTTTTTTTAAACCTGGTACTAATTCTATCAATTTCTTTTGTTGAATTGCTAAGCCATGGGGATGTAAACACACCAACAACAGTCAAGCAGTGGTGGAGAACAAAAACACACACACACGCACACACACACACATGCGTGCACACACACAAGCACACACACACATTCATGACAAGCTTCTTTCAGTTTCCAGTTATCAAATCCATTCACAAAGTTTTGGTCAGCCTGAAGACACTCACCTTAATAGCCACATGGTGGGACTGAACCTGGACCCATACAGTTGGGAAACAAGCTTCTTACCACACAGCCATGCCTGCTCTTATGTTGAGTAAAATGTACAATTTGTATATCATCTACAATAGGTTTAACTATTGTATTATCTATGAATAGGTAATGTCTGGATCGATGCCATAACATATCTACATTTGAACATGGTTGCACTCTCAACCGTCACAAGGGCTCCAGGCAGTTTAGTGAATCTTTCTCAGATGCAATATAGATTTCAAATTATAAATTTTGATTAGAGAAGATAAGATGGAAAAAAATAAAAATAAAATAAAGTCAACTGAGAATGAAGTCTATAAAAGTATTCCAAATGCGATTATATCAACCCCTACAATTTTGTCAAGAATAATGAGCTCTAGTCTTGTAAAATAAGTCGCCATTGGAAAACGATTGAAGAAAACAGAAGTGGAGACATGAAAAATCTATATTACCACACAGTATATGACTTAATTAACATGTATAGTATCTTATTTATTTTGATTGTTTATTTTAGTTCCCAAATATTTATGCAAGTGTGTGTGTGTGTGTGCGTGTATGTAAGCATGTAGACTTGTGGATATAAATGTTAAAACATATACATATATATATATATATATATATATATATATATAAATAAATATAAATGTGAAGGCACATGTCTCAATGGTTAGAGTGTCGGACTCACAATAATGAAGTAATGAGTTCGATTCCCAGACCAGGTTCTGTGTTGTATTCTTCGGCAAAACACTTTATTTCATGTTACTCCAGTTCACACAGCTGTAGGAATAAGTAGGGATGTCACTGGTCCCAAGCTGTATTGGCCTTTGACTTTTCCTGGGATAATATTGTTGGCGTAGAGAGGTGGGTATGTAAGGGAGACTATTGATCTTCCATAAACAACCTTGCTTGGACTTGTGCCTTGGAGAGGAACTTTCTAGGTGCATCCTATCGTCATTCATGACTGAAGGGTGTCTTAATATACATATGCACACTCACAGCCTAGTACTTATTCTATTGGTCTCTTTTGCCGAACCACTAGGTTACGGGGACGTAGACACACCAGCATCAGTTGTCAAGCAATGTTGGGGGGACAAACACAGACACACAAACATATACACACACATGCACACACACACACACACACACACACACACACACACACACATAGACGATGGGCTTCTTTCAGTTTACGTCAACCAAATCCACTCACAAGGCTTTGGTCGGCCCAAGGCTATAGTAGAAGACACTTGCCCAAGGTGCCACGCAGTGGGACTGAACCCGGACCCATGTGGTTGGTAAGCAAGCTACTTACCACACAGCCACTCATGCACCTTATATATATATATATATATATATATATATATATATATATATATTAGATAGATAGATAGATAGATAGATAGATAGATAGATAGATATGCATATATGTGCATATATGTATGCTTTTATATGCATATATTTCATAATGAGTGAAATAGTTTGACAGATCCGACAAGTCCAAAGATTGCCCCAAACTTTACTGTCTGCTTTGGCATGATTGCTATGACTGGATGCCCTTCCTTATGCCAACCACATTGCAGCATTTACTGGGTACTTTTTTCTTGCCACTGTCACCAATACTATTGAAGTGACCCTTCTGAGAGAGGCAGCTTTAGGATAGGAGATAAGGGTTCAAGTATAAAAGGAAAGGAACAAAGAGAAACAGATTTCTTGCTGTCAAAGAACTACAGGTCTAATCATATTTTTTAAGAAAGTTTTGGGATGATTGGGGTAGATCTGAAAAGAAGTAAACAGTGGGGTGAGTTGTCTAGGTAGACCCCCCAAGGTATGAGGTGTGTAGAAGTGAGTGGGGTTAGAGGGACAGGTGTGTGCATATGTATGTATATGTATATATATATATATATATATATATATATATATATATATATATATATATATATATATATATATATATATATATATATTATTTCATTCTTATATTCTTTTATACTTGTTTCAGTCATTAGTCTGTGGCCATGCTAGGGCACCACCTTCATGAGTTTTTAGTTGAACAAATCAGCCCCCAGTACTTATTTTTTTAAGCCTGGAACTTATTCTATCTCTCTTTTGCCAAACCATAGAAATCACATCAAAACAGACAATTGGAGCCTGGTGCAGCTCTCCAGCTTGTCAGCTCCTGTCAAACCATTCAACCCAAGCCACCATGGGAAACAGATGTAAAATGATGACGATGATGACGATGATGACGATGATGATGATGATGATGATGATGATGATGATGACCATTATGATCATCATTGTCATGGTGCCTAATTATAATCATTTTAATGTTCACTTTTCCATGCTTGCAGGAGTTGGACAGAGTTTATAGAAGTAGATTTTTTTTCTATGTCTGGATGCCCTTCCTGTCAACCATTCTTATTTTTTTAAACAGCCAGACACATTTCCACAGAATTTACAGAGGAATGACATTCATTTACAACATTACAAGAGGTCAAGACAATAAGACACACACACCCACACACATTTACATACATATATACATCACGTGTATATATATATATATATATATATATATATATATATATATGAGAATTCACAAAAAAGCAACTGACGAAGACAGGTGGTGTAAACAACAAATGGATGTATTAGTATAATGGTCAGGAACAGAAAGGAACACAGAAAGAAACAAGGAGAGAAAAAAAAATATATGTGTAGAGCATTTAGAATTACTAAACAGTCGGTATTATTACGTTATACTTCCAAGTCTAAGTTTAGGCATTCATTGGATGTGAAAGTAAAATTGAAAAAAGGAATATGATTAGAGAACTATTTAATAAACACTACAATGTTTATACAGACAAACCATTGCTTAATTTGAATCCTGTGTATATGTGGATCTGTATTGTATTGAAACATGTGTTGTGTTTATTAAATTACTGTCTAACCATACTCCTTCTTGCTGACACTATTTTTTTAATTATACATATATATATATATGTATTCGTTTATTCTTTTACTTGTTTCAATAATTTGACTGTGGCCATGCTGGTGCACTGCTTTGAAGGATTTTAGTCAAACAAATCGACCTCAGGACTTATTTTTTTAAATCTAGTACTTATTTTATTCGTCTTTTGCCAAACCACTAAGTTACAGGGACATAATCATACCAACACCGGTTGTCAAGCAGTGATGGAGGGACAAACACAAATGTGTGCGTGCGCACATAGACACACACACACACACACACACAACAAGCCTCTTTCAGTTTCCATCTACAAAATTCACTCACAAAGCTTTGGTTGGGCCAAAGCTATAGTAGAAACATGCCCAAGGTCCCACACAGTGGGACTGGACCCAGAACCATGTGGTTGGGAAGCAAGCTAGAGAAACATAATAAACACATATATCTATATATATATATATATATATATATAACCCACTTGTTGCACTTGGTATAACACTAGTGTAACAATAATTGGGTACACTCCCAGCAGTATATTGGATAGATACTACCCTTAGTGGGTTGGATCCTGAACCCCTAACTCTCTTGGATTATATATATATATATATATGTGTTTGTGTGTGTGTGTGTGTGTGTGTGTGTGTGTGTGTGTATATGATGAACTTCTTTTTGTTTCCATCTCCCAAATTAACCCATAAAACTTTGACAAACCAAGGGTTATGGTAGAAGACACTTGCCCACAGTGGGACTGAACCCAAAACCATCTAGTTGGGAAGCAAACTTCTTAACCATATATCTATACTAGAATCTATAGTATCCAACGTATAATTTTTCTAAGTTAGGGTATAATTTGAAATAGATTATGCTACTATTTCTAGCAGGCCTGTCAGATCGTGGATAAACAGGAAATGTGCAGAAGCTTGGTAGATATACTGCATGTGTAATTCAAAGAAGTAGCCTTATCACACAAGGTGTCATGTCGTTTCTGACTGAGGATTACATTGAGGATTGAAATATACATGAAACACTTATTCACTTATGATTTAATACTTGTGTAGTTTTGTTCACAGAACAACTGGAACATTGATTGGCAAAAACTGATGCAACATCCATCATATATTGTTGCTGGTTGGAATTCTCTTATCTAATTTACTTCCCAGACACGTTTAGATGTGTCTGCTGATACAAGTAGCAGGGGCATATATTCTGGGTGTACTAGGTGAGAGCTAAACACCCACCAAAGACAGTGAATTTTTTTCTTTTTTTTTTTTCAATAATAATTGTGTTCATATACTATCATGGTATAATCTGGTCATAATTTGTTTTCAAAATCTAATAACACTCCAAGAAACAAAGATTAATCAGGTTGAAATCATATTATGTGTAGAAATGACATTGTAGTTGATTTTGTAAGGTAGCAAGCACAACTTGTGATGGCTACCACAGTGACCAGTGATTAGTATGTAGATCTGTATTTTGACAGCAATCTTTCTTTTCATAACGACCATATTGTAACTGGGAGAAATGTGGAAGATGATTCCTTTTCAGTTTAATAAATTTAGTAATTTTAGTTTAGACACATGTGTACACACACAACAAAAATATATACAGCAACATTTAGGGTGGTATTTAAGCTCTAAACACTTTGATTATAACAACTTTCTAATGATTTTTTCAGTTGATGTAAAAACTATATATAATGTATATATATATATATGTGGCACGTGTAAAGACATTCAAGCAAGATCGTTGCCAGTGCCGCTGGACTGGCTCCTGTGCAGGTGGCACGTAAAATACAGCATTTCGAGCATGGTCGTTGCCAGTACCGCCTGACTGGCCTTCGTGCCGGTGGCATGTAAAAGCACCCACTACACTCTCGGAGTGGTTGGCGTTAGGAAGGACATCCAGCTGTAGAAACTCTGCCAAATTAGATTGGAGCCTGGTGTGGCCACCTGGTTCACCAGTCCTCAGTCAAATCGTCCAACTCATGCTAGCATGGAAAGCGGACGTTAAACGATGATGATGATGATGATGATATATATATATATATATATATACATATATGAGAAAAGAAGGGGTGTATTTCCACACAAGAAAAAATTAGGAGAATTGTAATTGTTTTTAAATAAATTTATTTACATACCTACATACATACATGATGCATGTGACAGAAAAAAGAACCACATGCAAGATGGCAGAAACTGTAACAAAACCCCTTTTCTTTACTCTCTTCTTTTCTTTTTCTTCTTTTTTTCCTCTCTCTTAACTCAGTATGACCGAACTTTTAGTGATCCACATTTTCATATTCTTCACCAATCAGTTTTGATATTATTGAATTATGCGAACATTTAATCATTTAGACATATTTTCTACTTCACAATTTAAAATTTTTTAAATCCCATACCTTTATACTATTGATAATCAAAGAATTGTTGAAACTAGTTTAGTATGTATGTAAATAATTTTATCTAAAAACAATTACAACTTTTTCAAATTCAAATGCATTTTCAACAATAAATTCTCCTATATATATATACATATAAATTGTAAATCCAAAAAATAACAGCAAAAATACAAAGGATTCTGCGGTACACGTGTTTCAAGCTTTATATCAGTGTATAATTTACAATATAAAGCTATCTTCAGCCGCAAAGGTATTTCTCTCCCAGACAAGGTATGGACGGTTTTCGGAGGACCGAAGAAATTATGTGTAAATTGAAAATTATACGAGGTATAGTACTATACAAAATACCGAAAGGATCTTCACCTCTTATATCACACCTTTCTTCCTCCTTTAATGCCGATGTGATGTAATTTCCTGGGAGAGAAATACTTTTGCGGCTGAAGATAGCTTTATATTGTAAATTATACACTGATATAAAGCTTGAAACACGTGTACCGCAAAATCCTTTGTATTTTTGCTGTTATTTTTGGGATTTACAATTTATATACATATATGTATATATACATATATATATATATATATATATATATATATATATATATATATATATATATATATATATATATATATATATATATATATATATACACATACATATATATATCATTATCAGCACACACTGACATCTCCAAAATAATAGACATCTGCTCATTACATTGTTTTATGTATGCAGAGACTATATGACGCTTCAAACTTGTAAAAGCATCGTGCACAAGATATGTCTATGAAATAATAGTAGATTAAGTATGTAAAGGCATTATATCACATTATTTTGTTTCTAGAAATAGATCTTACGAAAATGATGGTGTCTGTTTAGTCTTAAGATGTGTGTGTGTGTGTGTGTGAGTGTGTGTGTGTGTGTGTGTGTGTTTGTGTGTGTGTGTGTGCATGCATGTGTATTTGTGTGTAAATATGTGTGTATGTATATTTGTGCCTCCTTGCCTTGATATCATGTGACTGTCGCTCTCATACAAGTAGTGTTGTTCATCTCCAATATTCTGCAAGAACATGGCTGGCCATGGGGAAATATTACCTTGCTTGGAAACAGATGAGAGTTGGTGACAGGAATGGTTATCCAGTTGTAGAAGATCCATCTCATTAAACTCTGTCTAATCTATGCAAGCCTGGAAAACTGGACATTAGAATAATGATGATGAGGAAGATTTTTCTCAAATTACTGTTTAACTTTTCACATGCTCTCTAAATTCCAATGCAAAACTTTGTTAGAAATCAGTTCCTTTATCGGAAGGATTCAAATAATTAAAAAAAAAAAACTTAGCTTACATATATATGGTTTATAGCAGTTATTTATATATATTACGCTGATACAATCCTATATACATGTCTACATTTATCTTGCATTGTAGTGTTTTAAATATAGTTCTGCAACCGAAACTATCATTTTGATTAATCTAACCTCTTATTACAAATCATTATTTTGATAAATCTGCCCAAATAACACAACCTATCATTTTAATAGATCTGCCCCCACAATACAACCCATCATTGTGATGAATTTATCCTATCCAAATAACTTATCATGTTGATATATTATTTATAAAATATCCTATCAATTTGATACATTGTTATAATATATCTCGTTATTTTGATATATCTACCCTTATGATAGAATCCATAATTTTCGTACATCTCTCTCTTGTGCCCTCATCCTTTCAATAGCTCTACTACTGCAATACATCCTATGGTTTTAATAAATTTTCATCTTGAACTAAAGGCTCTCCAGGGAATAGAATTTCTTTATATGACCCGCCTGATCACAACAGCAATCCTATGAATAAAAACTGATTATCTCCCTTCTCTTGATAACCCAGTAATGGAATATTCTACATCAAAGTATAATTTATTCAAACAACTTGTCTGCAAGTCACTGACAATGCATTCATATTTTCTCAGCTTCTAATGAGTTTTTATCATGAGATCCATTTGATTAGTTGAAAATTAGTCAAGTCTTTGCAGTCAGATGAAAGCAGTTAACAAGCTGAACTATTAATACCAGTTGTAATGTCTTATGTGTTGATTGATCTGCAAATCTTAGATATATCTTTGTAAACTAGGCATGAGGAAATGATTCTAACATAACCTTTGACATTAGTAATTGACCAAGAATTTATAGAACCTCAAACCTGCTATTTTCTTAAGCTTACTAATATCTGCAATTTCAAAGATGATGAGGATGATGATGATAATGATGATGATTATGATGATGGCGATGATGATGGTGATGATGACAACAACAACAATGATGATAATGAGGATGATGATTACTCATAATGCTGTTGACTTATGAACCTTTGTTGACAGGTGGATTTTTTTTGTTTTGTTTTGTTTTGATTTAGTTGATGTTGATTTTGTTATTTATTTGGCATTTTGTTAGAAGTAGGATGAACCTGGTTTATCCTAAGAAAGGTTATTTTAAATATTTTTACTTTTTTTGCTTTACATTCTAAAAATTCTTTTGAAACTTTAAAAAAAAAAAAAACGGAACCATTCCAGGGTAGTTGTTTGATAAAATTTGCTAAAGCTGTTCAAAGGGATGCATTTGTGGGATCTTTCCTGGCCCACTGCATTCTGAGTTCAAAATCTTACCGAGACATTCATTATAGTAATGGAACTACTTCTAGATGGACAAATAAAAAAGAATGAATATATAAGTATATATAGGCATAGGCATGGCTGTGTGGTAAGAAGCTTGTTTCTCAACCACATGATTCCAGGTTCAGTCCCTCTGCATGGCATCTTGGGCAAGTAGATTTGTATATGGGAACTGAAAGAAACTTGCCATGTGTGTGTGTGTGTGTGTGTGTGTGTGTGTGTGTGTGTGTGTGTGTCACCTCTGCTTGAGAACTCATGTGGGTGTGTTTACATTCCTGTGACTTAGCAGTTTGACAAAATAACTGATAGAATAAGTCGCAGGCTTTAAAAAAGAATAAGAACCAGGATCGATTCATTTGACTAAAAAATTTTCAAGGTGGTGCCCCAGCATGGCTGCTGTCTAATGATTGAAACAAGTAAAAGATAAAAAGTAGATAGTACACAAGAGTTTACAACTTTATCAAGGACAATCAGAGATACTAAAGTACTTAATAGATAACTAGGATTTCTTGATTTCTAAAAATATTCAAAACTGTTCAAGTTTTTCTTTCCAAAACATAAGGGAGTTCCTGGAAAAGTTTAATCAGTTCAGTTGTTGGGAAGAGTCGGAAGTTTGTCCTCTGTTCAAGAGTAGGAATGGGAAGAAGCAGTAAAAGGAGTAAAGACTCACTTTGGTCATCAATGATGATGGGATTGCACCTAGAAAGTTCCCTTCCAAGACACAAGTCTGGGCAAGGTCGTTTATGGAAGACCAGCAGTTGTTCATAAATACCAGCCTCCCTTCTTCTCCATGCCACTGATGTTAACCAAGGGAAAGGCAAAGGCCTGTATAGCTTGGCACTAGTGATGTCACAATGCATTTCTACAGCTGAGTGAACTGGAGCAACATGAAATGAAGCATCTTGCTCAAGAACACAACACACAGCCCAGTTGGGGAATCAAACTTACGACCTCATTATTGTAATTTCGATGCTCTAATCACTGAGCCATGTGCCTTCACAGGGAGGAAACAGTAATGTTGTCATTTGAGCTGTACACATTTTGCTGCTGTAAAACTCCAAATAGCAAAACTTTCAATCTTTTCCACTCTCAAACAAAGGTAATAGCAAAAATCACACAAAAAACATTAGCCTTCACCACCACCCCCACAACAGTAGACACTTCTGGCATGCCAACCACTAATTTAGCTTTGAAGGAAACTTTGGCAGGATCACTATAACATACTCATATTCTAGGTGAAAACTTCTCAACACTTAAGAGAACAAAACAACACAAAGAAAATCCTTAAACAGGGACAATAATGGTTTTATTCATTGTGGTGTGTTCTGCAACTTTACAGATAATAGTTTCTCAATGTTGCATATGTGACATAGTATATAAGAATACCTTGAAATAAAAGCAATATATCTTATAATCAGAGGACAGTTGTAAGAACAACCTATATATGCTCAATGCTTCTCATCCAAATCTCAAATGCAAAAGAGGGAAGATTAACTTACGTGTTTTCCTTTTATAATGCATGGAGCAGAAGTCCCTCACTTCCATGTCATCTGGAAATTCATGGAATGTTCCAGAACATTCTATGGAAGGTCACTCAAGCTACATCCCTTTTTCTTTATTTTTTATTTTAATTAACTGAGAGGGCGCTACACATCCCTGTAACTTAGCAGTTTAGCAAAAGAGATGTTAGAATAGATATTAGGCTAAAAAAGAAATTAAGCATTTGGGAATGATTCATTCAACTAAAAATTCTCCAAGGTATGGCCACAGTCTAATGACTGAAAGAAGTGAAAGATAACAGATAAATAAACATTCAGAAAAATGCTAATTTTCATCCTGTGAGTAACAATTTCATCTTATCTTGACTATGAAATGACCTAAAGCTGAAATTAAAGACCAGTTCTACACTAGGAGTAAGGCAGTGTGGTTGGCAGAATCATTAGCAAGCTGGGCAAAATGCTTAGCAGTATTTTGTTTTGTCTTTATGTTCTGAGTTCAAATTTCACTGAGGTCAACTTTGTGTTTCATACTTTTGGTGTCAATAAAATAAGTACAAGTTGTGCACCGGGGTTTATATAATTGACTTATCCACTACACTGAAATTGCTGGCCTTGTGCATAAATTTGAAACCCCTTTTGGGGTGATGAGTGAGCACGGAATCATTAGCATATCAGGCAGAACACTTAGTGGTGTTTCGTCTGTCTTTAAGTTCTAAGATCAAATCTCACCATGGTCAACTTTGCCTTTCATCTTTTCAGGATCAATAAAATAAGTACCAGTTGAGCACTGAGGTCCATGTAACTAACTTACCCACTGCCCCAAAATTGCTGGCCTTGTGCCAAAATTTGAAACCAACTCTATACTAGGATTGTGTACCAATAGCAAAGTTTTCTACAGTTTATTGAAAAAAAAATCACTGAGAATTGATCCAATGTACTTCCACTTTATAATTTATGAGATTTAAGGTGATAGTTTTTGATTCGTTTATGGATTTTTTAATAACGCAACAACTGAACTTTGGTGTCTAAAGTTATCCTTAATACTATCCTCAAGCTGAGGACTATAAGGATTCATGTTGTTATAAATATTATTCGACTCAATATCAATGATAAACAATTAGATCTATACAGTAAGACATTCAAGCCATGACCATCTTGTCTTATTTTCTAGAATGGTCAACTCCAAACTAAGTAACCCAGTGCATCTTTTTGATATCTAAGACTGTAGGATGTAGTTTAAGGGAAATTTGGCTTCTGTTTCTTGCAGGATGAGTAACCAACATTCAAGATTTTTTATAGGCTACATACAATATTATTGTAAACTAGAAAGGATAGTTCTGGGTTTAGTTCCACTGCATGACACCTGGGGCAAATGTCTTCTACTATAGCCCTGGGTCAACAAAAGTCTTGTGAATGGATTTGGTAGATGGAAACTGATTGAAGCACATGTGTATGTATGTATGTATGTATGTATGTATGTATGTATGTATGTTGTATGTATGTATGTGTGTTTTTGTATTTATATATTTATATATATGTGTGTACATATGAATATATAAGTTGTGTGTGTGTGTATGTGTGTCATATTTTTTCTTTTACTTGTTTCAGTCATTTGACTGCGGCCATGCTGGAGCATTGCCTTTAGTCAAGTAAATCGACCCCAAGACTTATTCTTTCAAAGCCTACTACTTATTCTATCGGGCTCTTCTGCCGAACCGCTAAGTTACGGGGACATAAACACACCACCATCGGTTGTCAAGTAATGCTAGGGGGACAAACACAGACACACAAACGTATACACACACACATATATATATATATATATATATATATATACATATATACGACGGGCTTCTTTCAGTTTCCGTCTACCAAATCAACTCACAAGACTTTGGTCGGCCCGAGGCTATAGTAGCAGACACTTGCCGAAGGTGCCACGCAGTGGGAATGAACCTGGAACCATGTGGTTGGTAAGCAAACTGCTTACCAAACAGCCACTCCTGCGCCTGTGAATTAAATAGAAAAAAAAGACAGAAGCAGAAATTGTAATGATTGATGCAAAGATGCCAAGACTTAAAAAGATGAAATAACAAAGCACTATAAGCATAGAGATGCTGTGTAGAGACTGATCTGTCCAAGCCAGGCCAGCATGAAAAGGTTGTGGTAAAATGAGGATGATAATGTTTTTAAAATGGATAAATATTATGATTAAATTAAGACTTTTTGAAAATGCATTTATCAAGGGAGACATATTTATTTTTAACAGGTGATTTTATTTGAATTCATATGTTGAATCTGAAACAGTTGTATTGTAATATTTATAATGCAAATATAACACATATATTGTTATTAAGATATTGGAATAGAGTGTCAGTGACCAGGTTATTGATGTATGAGAAAAGATTTTAGTACTTATTACTATAAACCAGTTTTTGAAAAAGAAAATAAAGCACATATTGCTCTGTGTGTGTGAATGTATGTTTTAAATCATTATCCTGTCACCACCACAGTACATTTATATACATTAAATATGGTCTTCACCTGAAATCTATGTATTTGTACACTGCTTAATAAAGATCTGTAATTGTTTTTCATGACTGGCTGTATTTTATATTGGTAAAACTGAGAAATATTTAAAGCTAGCTGTATAAACAATTGCAAGAAAGAACATTTATCATGTTTTCATACTTCACATTCTTTTCTTCTGTCATCATGAGTTCCAAAGTTAAACTTACAGCATACTAAAGAACTTTGTTTAATATTTAAGAAGAAAG
>NC_142937.1:57982785-57985285 GCF_046866305.1 Octopus bimaculoides | reverse complement strand
TGGACGTTAAACGATGACGGTGACGACAACAACGATGATGACGACTAGCTTCAATTTGATAAACTAATCATTCTGAAATGGTGTTTCATCATGCTTGTTGTCCCATGACTGCAAGAAATAAAAAATATAAAATGATCTGTCATCATCATCATGCTCACTCTCTGATGCTGTTCTTGTTCTTATTGTCATTTTCATCAGCAGCAGCAGCATCACTGCCATAACCGTCCTTTCCTTCACTCTCATCATCTTCATCCTCATTCCTACCCACAACTACATTTTTTACTCTTGTCATCATTTTTACTGTCATCACTGGCAGGCTAGCAAAGAACATATGCTTTGTATGATAGATGTGACAGATGGACTAAAGCACACAATGAGCAAACTAGAAACAGATTCATTCAAATGCTCAGATGGCTCACTAGAAGTAGTTACTCTTTTACTTGTTTCAGTCATTTGACTGTGGCCATGCTGGAGCACCGCCTTTAGTCGAGCAAATCGACCCCAGGACTTATTCTTTGTAAGCCTAGTACTTATTCTATCGATCTCTTTTGCCGAATTGCTAAGTTACAGGGACGTAAACACACCACCATCGGTTGTCAAGCGATGTTGGGGGGACAAACACACACACACAAACATATACACACACACATACATATACATATATACAACACGCTCTTTCAGTTTCCGTCTACCAAATCCACTCACAAGGCTTTGGTCGGCCTGAGGCTATAGTAGAAGACACTTGCCCAAGGTGCCACACAGTGGGTCTGAATCTGGAACCATGTGGTTGTAAGCGAGCTACTTACCACACAGCCACTCCTGCTGATAATTTTTGTTGTGGAGGGGATGTAATTAGCAAGGTTGCTTGGAATAAGAACAGCCCCTCCCACAGACATTCAAGCCTTTTACCTATAGTAAAAAGGATTATTATTGTCATTGTTATTTACCACCAGGTCAGAGTTAACAGAATAGACCTAGCTATAGAAGCATAACCAAATGTGACCATCCCATATTTATCAAAGTGTTGGGACTCCATGACCACATTATCCATCAGGGCCTCTTTAGTATTATTTAAACGCATCTTTCTGATTTGGCAGACACCATTTGTTTTCAAACGAAACACTTTCAAACATGGGATACTGGTAGAATGTGTCATATAAAGCATCTTTTTCTCTTAGCCTTGTTAAGAAAAGTTTCTATATTCCAAGTTATTTCATGTTAAAAGTTGTCATATTTCGGTAATTTCAACCAATCACTGATGTCTATTGAGGTGAAAACAATTTCTGCTGTGGTTTGTCAACAACACGTTCTGGCAGGGTAATGGGATCTTTTCCCTTGAATAAAATTACTGCCGTTGCTTGTCAACAATAACTATCAGCGGTGCTGTTATTTATGACATCATTTGTGCATTTGTACTGGCTTTAGCTTTAAGGTTTTAGGGTTAGGGATAGGGTTTTAGAGTTAGGGTTAGGGTTAGGGTTTTTACCAGGGACTAATGATATATACACCGCCACAAATTATTGTTGACAAAGAACAGCAGTAACTGTATTCAGCTGAATAGACGTCAGTGATTGGTTGAAATTACCAAAATCCAACAATTTTTAACATGAAATAACTTCGAATATAAAAATTTTTCTCTGTTCTATAAGACAAAATATACAAGTATACGAAGTTTTAAAGTGTTTCGGTAGAAAACACACAAAATAAAAACTAAATAAAAAAATGGTGTCCACCAAATCAGAAAGATCCATTTAAACCAGTGGTTCTCAACTATTTTCTGCCTATGGATTTTTTGATTCCTATTTTACCCTCATAACTATTTAATGTATAGAAAATCTCATTATATTTTTATAATCAAATATAAGTAAGAATTGTATAAAATTCTTTTAAATCGTTAAAATATTTTGCACATTGTACAAGTATAAGTAATTTATTACACCTCAAGCATAGGTATATGGTAAGAAGCTTGCTTCTCAACTGCATGGATCCGGGTTCAGTCCCACTGCATGGCACCTTGGGCAAGTGTCTTTTACTATAGCCTGGGGCTGACCAAAGCTTTGTAAGTGGATTTCATAGACAGAAACTGAAAGAAACTCATTGTATATATGCATATATATATATATATGTGTGTGTGTCTGTGTGTGTGTATGTATGTATGTATGTATTTTAGAACATTTATAAATAGATCTTACAGCTGTTTCTGGGACGGTGTAAGAAAATGGTTGAGCAATAGTTATTTTAAATAAGATATGAAATAGAGAGTGAAGTGGAATAACCATTTTTCTCAGACCGTCTTCACTCTCTATTTCATATCTTATCTAAAGTAACAATTGCTTAATCATTTTCTCACACTGTCTCCAATGAAGGGATATATAAAATATACCGGAAACAGCTGTAACATCTTCTATTTATAAATGTTCTAAAATCTTTCACAGCCTTGGATTTTAATGTATGTATGTATGCATGTACATATGTATATATATATAGAGTATATATATAT
>NC_142937.1:57970285-57972785 GCF_046866305.1 Octopus bimaculoides | reverse complement strand
AGTAAACTATCACAGACGTAGTAAATGTAAAGGCCGCATATAATGTAAGATCTTTCTCCTGTGTGGGTTTAAAGAGTTGTGGCAGTTTCAGGAAAGGAAAACTGTATGAAACAGTGGAAACCTTCTTCTGAAGTGATAAAGAAGTGAAAATGCATTTTGCTAGCAATTATATTTTATCTTTATCTTTTACTTGCTTCAGTCATTAGAATGTGGCCATACTGGAGTACCACCTTGAAGAATTTTTAGTCAAATGAATCAACCCCTGTACTTTTTATTTTTTAAAGCCTGGTACTTAATCTATGGCTTCTTTTGCTGAACCGCTAAGTTATGGGGATGTGAACACACCAACACTGGTTGTCAAGTGGTGATGGGGACACAAACACAGACACAAAGACACAGATACCCCATCTATATATATATGACAAGCTTCTTTCAGTTTCCATCCACCAAATCCACTTACAAGGCTTTGGTTGGCTCAAGGCTATAGTAGAAGACACTTGCCTAAACTTCCATACAGCAGGACTGAGCCTTGAACTATGCGGTTGACAAGCAAACCTCTTTACCACACAGCCACACTTGAAGTAATTTAACTTAATGCTCACCTGCAAGTGTCATCATTCCGTCAAAGTCATAATTCAGTTTACACTACCAAACTTAGATTAGTTTTGTTTGGTGACAATGGTAGAACAACATGGTGAGTTAAAAAATTTTCAGTCTTCTCTCATGAGAAATGCTTGGGAACACAACTGGAGAATCAGCCATTAATTGCACCTGAACATATTGATTTCAAATTTTCCTACAAGGTCAGCAGTTTTAGGGAGAGGAGGGAATAAATTGATTACATTGACCTCACTGCTCCCCCAATACTTATTTTATCGACCTCAAAAGGATGAAAGGTAAAGTCAACTTCAGTAGATTTTGAACTCAGAACATGAAGACAGAGGAAATACCACTAAGCATTCTTTCCAGTATGCTAATGATTCTGCCAACTTGCCACCTTATCACACCTCAACATATTTTTTAAAGAATTCCGGATCAGTTCCGTAGTGAAAGTATACAAAAAGGTGATTGGCAAGGAGACAAAAACCAAATTACTTCAATAGATTTTTCTGCTCCATATCCAAAATCATCATTGTTAACAATCATCAAAATCAACAGACATCAAAATCAAGAGAAAAGAACTGCAAAAATACAATTCCATCTACACCTTCTACAAATATATCTGAATAATCATCATTAAAAGCTTCTAAGACACTATCTGGCCACTGCAAGTTGAAGGTTTCCCCAAGCTGTGCCAAATGATCTTATCCTATTCCACTAAAATTATAGATTTTTCAATGTCTGTCTCTTTTCTTTACACAGTTTTGTCTATTTGATGTTGGGTCACATTGTCTTTCTTCCAAACATAAAGAAATTATGAAATTCTCCAGAGCACACAGCTATACTACACTATTCTAGCATGCTATATCATTCTTCTGTTAATACTATGCAGTACTACATCATTCTCCTACTAATATTGGGTTCAAATTTGGGCACAAGGCCTGTAATTTTGGGTGAGAGGGTAAGTCAATTACATCAACCCCAGTACTCAACTGGTACTTATTTTAGCAATTCCAAAAGGATAAAATGCAAAGTTGACCCCAGCAGAATTTGAACTCAGAACATCAAGACAGACAAAATGCCATTAAGCGTTTCACTCCATTCTGCTCCTAATATTGCTTTCAAATTTCTTCACAAGGCCAGTAATTTCGAGGGTAGGGCAAGTCAGTTACATCGACCCCAGTGCTTAACTGGTACTTATTTTATCAACCACGACAGGGATGAAAGGTAAAGTCAACGCTGGTAGAATTTGAACTCAGAATGTAAAGACAGATGAAATGTTACTAAGTATTTTGCCCAGCATGCTAATGATTCTGCCAGCCTCCTTCCTTATATTTAAATTATATTAACAATAAGAGTGCATTTCTCTTGCTATAGTTTTCTCTACTTTGTTTTGCATATGTGTGTAAGCCTGATGATGGTGTGAGTGTGCTATCAGAAGCGAAATTAGATATTGACTAAAGTTTTTACCTCTGAATAGCCATATCATATAAGAGTCAGTCAACTTGTTTGTTGTCCTGACCGACCAGCAATAACTTTTACCAAGGGTTTCCTGTTTGATTTCATTAATTCACTATTTACAGAAGAATATAATTTAATAAGGATGCAATAGTTGGAAAGAATCAAGCAATAAGATTGACATGATGTTGCATGGGAGACTGCCGAACTTCATTGTTGATTAGATTTGTCAACTGTAAAAGATTAATTTAAGAGAACATTAGTGAGGATTACTAAGTAATTGCTATAAATGTGATACTCATAACCATTTTAATTAATCTAGTAATTTTTAGTACCGTAAGTTACAAAGACTAGGAACAGTTTATACTGCTGGAGGTTATTAGTTGTAAAAGAAATGACAGAGATTACGTCCTGTCCTTGATGGCTTCAATGATGAGGACCA
>NC_142937.1:57932785-57965285 GCF_046866305.1 Octopus bimaculoides | reverse complement strand
CTTTAAGGATTTTTAGTCAACGAAATCAACTCAAGGACTTATTTTTTGTAAGCCTAGCACTTATTCTATTGGTCTATTTTGCTGAACTGCTAAGTTACAGGGATGTAAACACAACAAAATCAGTGATGATGGGGGACAAACACAGACACACATAAATATATACATATACAAATATATATTTATACAACGGGCATCTTTCGGTTTCTCTCTACCAAATCCACTCACAAGGCTATAGTAAATTTAAGGCGACCAAATCCAAGCCTAAGGCTATAGTAAAAGACATTTGCCCAAGGTTCCACACAGTGGGACTGAACTCAAAACCATGTGGTTTGGAAGCAAGCCTCTTACCACACAGCCACGCCTGCACCTGTAAATTAATTTTATAAAATTATTTCTTAATTTCTTGAAATTGCTTTCCCTTTTATTTAAGCCACTTGCTAACAATTATTGCTAGCCTTTTTATGTTTTTGCATAATTTTTATTTTTCTAGAGGGACAGTCATGGCTGTGCATGTAAGAATCTTGCTTTTCAACCATATGGTCGTTGGTTCAGTCCCCTTCTTGAGCACAACATTAGACAAGTTTATTCTACTTTACTGTAGTAGCCCCAGGCCGTCCAATGCTTTGTGGGTGAATTTGGTAGAAAGAAATTGTGTGAAAGCCCATCATATGTGTGTTGCACTGCGTGTGTGTGTGTGTGTGTGTGCGTGTGTGCACGTGTATGTGCGTTATGCTGCATGTGTGTGTGCATGTGTGTGTATGTATTGTATATATGTGCATATGTATGTGAATGTGTGTGTGTATGTGTGTGTGTGTGTGTGTGTGTGTGTATGTGTGCATGTGTGCGTGTGTGTGTGTGCAGGTGTGTGTATGTGAGCATGTAAGTGTGATTTTCTCCAAAAACCATTTGACAACTGAAATCAATAAAAACAAAAAGCCAGACTTAAAAACATTACTGGGGTCAACTAATTTCTTTATGGCAGTACCCCAGCATGGCCATGGTCCAAAAATTGAAGCAAATGAAAAATAAAAGACACTTTATTTTTTACATTATTGCTTAACATAATTCGTGTTATTGGACCATTTGAGGTTATTTCCTCTAGTTTTTTCTTAGATTCTTTGTGATCCCTTTCCTATTTTTCTAGTAAGCAATTTTCTTTCAGCTAAAAACTTTTTTGTCTTTGAAGAATTTCTGGACTTCACACACTTTTATTACCTCCACCTTAGCAAAAGAGGAGATATTGTTTTCAGTCGCATTTGTTTGTTGGTTGGTTTGTCTGTGGACAAGATATCTCAAGAACCACTGGATGGATTCGTATGAAACTTTTAGGGATGTTTGGCCTTGTCACTGGTACAAGCTGATTAGATAGATTTTGAGACCGATCCAGTACCAGACAAGGATTCTGGATTATTTTTCCTGTTTTTTTACTTACTTTTTGAGAGCGGTCGCGTTCATTTTTAGTTTTCTCACTTGTGAGAGCAGTCGAGTTTATTTCAGATATTCTCAGTTTAAAAATCATCTCTGGCTAATTGTTGAGAGAACGTTGATGTTGCCCTGGTGGAGTTTTGTGCTCCCTGAGTGCTTTTGTATATTCCTTTCTATTTGGTTACTTTTTGCATTGGATATATGATAACAGATATTCAGCATGCTATAAATTACAGGATTTCTGTGGTATTATTTATATTGAAATTCATTCTTCATTTCAAACCTAATAATCTTTTCTATTATAAGTATTATAGCTACAAGATCTGAAATTTTGGGGAAGGGATTAGTTGATCACATGTTTTGGTCTTATTAACATCACTTCTTGACAATTGCTTATTTTATCAACCCCAAAAGTATGAGAGGCAAAGATGACCTCAGTGGAATTTAAATCCTGAACATAAATGTAAATATGGATGACATGCTGATAAGCATTTTGTCTGGCCTTTGTCTGGCTACCAATTCTGCTAGCTTGCTACATTATTTTCAAACCTAATAATACCTGTTGTCACTACTCCTCTCAGCAATATTGTGACTGTTCATGTTTACACTCTCATCTGATCTTGAAATGACAGCACCACTAAAAACATTCATATGGGGTTTTCTCCTATAGTCTCTTACTAGAATTCAGGCTGGTACCAGTATCTATAGATTAAATAAATACCAGTACTTGAATGATATTTTATTTTATTGACCCCAGAAAGATGAAAGATAAAGCTGACCTTGGTGGAATTTGAGCTCATAACATAAAGGGCTGGAGGTAAATACAGCAATACAGCAAATCACTTTCTCTGATTTTTTAAAAAATTCTACCAATTACTACATAACATTTCCCATTCTTATGAATCTGAGGATTTGAGCCTTGTTAGCCAGCTCCAACGGTCCTATACTGGCAAGAGTTCGTATAATAGTTTCAACATTTGGCATAAGGTCACTCAGTCTAAAGGAGAGAATAAGTCGATTGCATCGACCCCAGGGCTCAAATGGTACTTATTTTATCAACCATGAAAGGATGAAAGGCAAAGTCAACTTTGACAGAATTTGAACTCAGAACATAAAGATGGATGTAATATGTCACTAATCATTTTACCAAGTATGCTAACAATTCTGCCAGCTCACTGCCTAATTCTAAATTATTGATAATGGTTTCAAATTTTGGCACAAAGCCATTCAGTTTGGAGGAGGAGGTAAGTTGATTACATCAAACCCAGGATTCAAATGGTGCTTATTTTTTTGACCTTTGAAAGGATGAAAGACAGAGTCGATCTTGGCAGAATTTGAACTCAAAACATACAGATAGACAAAGTGTCACTAAGCATTTTACTCAGCAGCATGTTATTGATTCCATCTGCTCGCAGCCTTATGAGTTTATATGATAAAAGGCAGAAGCGATGGGATTATTAACTTATTATAAATTTACTTAACTTCAAGTCATTTATCTATATTTATCTTCTTTTATCTTTTACTTGTTGCAGTCATTAGACTGCAGCCATGCTAGGGCACTGCCCTGAAAGGTTTTATTGAACAAATCAACCCATGTACTTATTTATTTTTTAAAGCTTGGTACTTATTCTATCGGTCTTTTTGTACCAAATCACTAATTTACGGGGTCATAAATACACCAACACCGGTTGTCAAGCAGTGGTAGGTGACTAACACAAACACAAAGACATACACACACACATACATACATACACACAAACACACACATACAATGGACTTCTTTCAGTTTCTCTCTACCAAATCCACTCACAAGACTTTGGTCAGCTCAAGGCTATATATAGTAGAAGACACTTGCCCAAGGTGTCATGCAGTGGAACTGAACCCAAAACCATGTGGTTGGGAAGCAAGCTTCTTACAACACTGTCACGTCTGCACCTATTTTCTTCATTTTCAAAAATTCCTTTATTTATATTTTGAATTATTTCTTGTAATTATTCATACAATATAACTAAGATGCCAGTTAAGACTAAAACCAAATATTTTTGTAATGAAACTACTTCATCATTTACACTAAGGTAAGCATTGAAATGTTTACTGGTGTAGCCAAAGCTAGAGTAATTTCTAGCCATGATGGTAATAGCTCTGACATCTATCTACAAGGTGTTTGCTCATGTGTACAATAAGTCTTTTGCTTTGTCAGCTTGTCTTCCCTGACGAAAATATATTAATGTTCTGGCAATTATTTCTCTGTCTATCAGAAGTCTAAGCAGCATGATTTCTCACTCCACTCCTAATCACAGTGAAGTGATAGTCCCTCCTCAACACAGCTTTCTTTTCGTTTACAAACCCTACAACATTTGAGAGAAGGAGAGAGAGAAAGAGAAAGAGAAAGAGAAAGTGATAGAGTCTGTGTAAGAAAGAGAGAGAGAGAGAGAGAGAGGCGAAGAGAGGCTTGATCAAGATATTTTCTGTCTGTTTGTGTCCCTCACCTGTAATCATTTTTCACTATGGCAACCTTCCAAAATATGTTATGAAAGTAAAAGATGACGAACTAGAAGGAAAGGGGGTAAAACGGGGAGATATATCATGTAAATAAGGGCTCGTCATCTCCTTGCTGGTGCCCCCTCCAACCCCCAACCACCAGTCCCCGCCCTCTCCCCCTCTCCTGTCCATCATTCTCTGTCTAAATGATGATTGGCTTGCTTATGTTTGTTATTATAGCTGCAGGGAGTTGGTACCATGAAAGCACTTGATAATGTTGTTTTTGCTGCAGTTGATGGTCATTGGTGGCAACGGTGGTATTAGGGGTGGAGTGATTGTAGCAAAAGTAGTAGTAGTAGTAGTAGTAGTAGTAGTAGTAGTAGTAGTTATTGTTGCTGCTGTTGTTGTTATTGTTATCATCATCATCATGGCAGAGATTGGGTTGGTGTTGGTGATGGTGAAAATGGTAATGTCCATCATGTGAGTGACAATAGTGATAATGATTATGATGGCAGTGATTACTGATGATGATGATGCTGATGATGATGGTGGTGGTGGCGGCGGTGGTGGTGGTGGTGGTGGTGGCAGCGCGGAGGAGGAAGAAGAGGAGGAGGAGGAGGAGGAGGAGGAATGAAATTGATGACAAAGGTAATGTTGAAAATACTGGTGATGGTGGTGGTGGTGGTGGGTGACAGTACTATTGCCTTCACTACTGCAACTACAGATGATGGTGATGATGGTGATGATGATGAGGAGGAGGAGGAGGATGAGGAGGAGGAGGATGATGATGATGATGGTGATGATGAAGTAGAACGTACCATCTTAAGGACATATATCACACTATAGCAAAGTAGCATCACAATGCAACAACTATATTTTTCCCACTAACCACCACCATCACCACCACTACCACCGCCACTGACACCTCACTGTCCTACGTACACTCCACATGCACCATATTGGCAAGAATATAATAATTAAACTTACAGCTAGATTGAGGAACAAAGATACTGTTTGATAGTATGCCCAGTTATGCTACAATAATTACAATAATCCGTAGATTTTACTTGATGTCAAAAGAATTATTTCCAGTTTAGTGAACTTCAGAAAACCAACCTTGCTACTTGCAAAGCTAAATAGCATTCTTAAATATGGTGAGAAAGGTGGAATAATGAATTAAATTTTTGTTTCAAATCTCTTTCTGAGCTATTAACTGTGAGAAATGTAAACCATTCTAAAGGATCACTATCAAACAGTTGATAGATAATGCTGCAAAAATCTAATAAACTATATTGTTACGCGAACATTGATTTATTAGTGGGACTCTATCATCAATAATCATAACATTGGTATTTTCCTTCAGTGGCAAAGGTCAACACTACCTTATCCTTAACCAGATACACTGACAATCATCATTCCAAAAGATTAACATTTACCATTTTCTTCACAGATTTTCCATAGCTCAGCATTGCCTCATTTATCAATAATTACCAATTTACTATGTTTTCAGGTATCTATTGGCAGCGCCTGTGCTGTGGCAAGCCTCAGCTCAGTTGTTTTTCATGCAAACAGAATGGAGTATTCTAAAATATATTGTTATTGAAATTCATCTATTATTCATTCGTATATGTGTGCAGGTGTAAGGCTCAGTTATGGATATATGTTATAAATTACATTTAATTATTCATGCATACAAATCATAAAGATATAGACAAATAATAAATCTAAAAATACCTAATGTATATATAGAAACACACAGTCATCATCTCTTTATCTCTTTCTCTCATATATATATATTAATGTTTGTTTTTACGTTCAGTTAAAAGTAAAACAATTTTAATTTGAAGGGTTAGTCTATATTTTTGTAGAATACAGATTTATTATTTTTAAACAAGAATATTATTGATAGTGACTTCAAAGTTTCAGCTAGTTAAGCCATTGTTGGCCAGTTAAGCCACCATACAATGATGGTTTAACTAGCCAAAACTTCAAAGTTACTGTCAATAATATTCTTGTTTAACACATATATATATATAGCTATGGCAATACATATTCTAAAATTGGAATGATACAGAGAAGATTAGCATGGCTCCTGCGCAAGAATGACACACGAATTTGTGAAGCATTCCATATTTCTATGTGAAGGTACATGACTCAATGGTTAGTATGACAAGCTTATGATTGTGAGGTTATGAGTTCAATTCCCGGACTGGGATGTGTGTTATGTTCATGAGAAAGACACTTTATTTCACGTTGCTCCAGTCCACTCAGCTGTAGAAATGAGTTGCAGTGTTACTGGTGCCAAGTTGTATCGGCCTTTGCCTTTCCCATAGATAACACCAGTGGCATGAAGAGAGGAGGCTGATATGCACAGGTGACTGCTGATCTTCCATAAAGAACCTTGCCCAGACTTGTGCCTAGGAGGGATATGTATCTTTGTATGCATACTTAGATAAAAAGATGTTTACCCACCAAGTTAAATTTTCATTATATCCAGTTTCAAACAGAATGTCATTTGCCAGGACTCAAGACAACATCAACTAATTAATCTACTACCATTTGTTGGCATCCTTTTGTCTCGGGAGACAATGGAGTTGTGCATAAAATCAGTTTTGCGCAGGCCTGGGCTAGATGTAAGGAAATCCTGGGTAGCCCAATCATCAGGATTCCTCTCTCGACCTTGCTGACGTAGTCCAAAGGAGTGCAGAACATTACATTTGGCACCAGCTTGGTTGCAGGAGCTGCCAGAAGAGTGTCAAGTCAAACACTAAACCACCTATGGGTCTCCACTCTGGATTTCATTGAAAGTTGTCTCCTTTCCATAACCCTGGATAGGGGGCCCATACCGAGTACTGTCAGCCGGAGCCAGCTGAGCCCAGGACTCGTGTCAGGCAGGGTCATCACTCCCTGAAGTAGTGAAGAAAATCACTACCCACTACCTTAACTACTGCCATTAATGGACTACTTATGCCTAGTGATTTGATATTTTCCAAGTGTTCAATGACTAATATTTAATCCAACTCTGAGTAATCCAATAGATAATCTAATGCTTATGAATAATAAATGTATTTATTTTATTCAATTTTCTCAATTCTCTAATTCTTTATATCATGTGTTTTGTCCTCTGTCCTACGTAACTATTTATATATATAACCTATACAAATAGGGCTAATTTAGCTGTTTCTCCATAAATTGAAAAGAAATGGTGAACAACCTTAATTGATTTTCAAATCTTATTGGATTCTCTTCACAGGTATCTTCATCAATTTGACCAATCCCAGAGAAACAAGCGTGGCTTTGTGGTTACAGGTGTTGGACTCATGATTGTAAGATTGTGGTTTCAATTCCTAGACTGGGTGATGTGTTGTGCTCTTGAGCAAAACACTTCATTTCAAATTGCTCCAGTCCACTCAGCTGGCAAGAACGAGTAATCCTGTGACAGACTGGTGTCTCATCCAGATGGGAAATGTATATGCCATGGAAGCTGGCACTTATGAGTTTACATGACTCAAGAAGGTAACTTTACCTTTACTTAGGAAGCTAGGAAGAAGGGGAGATAATAAAGTAGTGGTGATCCCAAAATGAAGGTGCACGTGCGTGTGTATGTGAGAGCATGTAGGTGCATGTGGAAATGCAGAAATCCCTCAACTACCCTGGGTTTTACATTCCAAAATCCCCCACGATAGGTGAAGATCTACAAAGTAGAAACAGTACTGTACTGTATATTTTTATAATTTTGTATATTTTATTATAAATACAAAACAACACCACACACTCACCGCCCGAGTTTCATTTTCCATGCAGTATCTGCGATTTTTTGTTTACTCATTTACAATGCACAACATGTTTTCTTTTAATAAATTTTAATTAATGTGTTATACAGTGCAGTACTGTACTGTACTTTTATTTATTAATTTATTAATTTTTTAGGTGTGAAAATGCTTATTTTAATACAGAAATAATTAAAATCTAAAAAAATATAAATATCTATAACCCACAATATACTGAGGAGTCCACGATATAAATTTACATATATTAGCCAGAAAATCCACAATGTACTGAGGGCGCAATAGGTGAACTGCAATATGGCAAGTGATTACTATATATATACATATACGTATATATATATATACATTCTTTCTTTCTTTTTACTTGTTTCAGTCATTTGACTATGGCCATGCTGGAGCACTGCCTTTAGTTGAGCAATTCGACACCAGGACTTATTCTTTGTAAGCCTAGTACTTATTCTATCGGTCTATTTTTGCCAAACTGCTAAGTTATGAGGACGTAAACACTCCAGCATTGGTTAACAAGCGATGTTGGAGGGACAAGCACAGACACACAAGCATACACACACACATACATATATATATATACATATATACGATGGGCTTCTTTCAGTTTCCGTCTACCAAATCCACTCACAAGGCTTTGGTCAGCCTGAGGCTATAGTAGAAGACACTTGCCCAAGGTGCCACGCAGTGTGACTGAACCCGGAACCATGTGGTTGGAAAGCAAGTTACTTACCACACAGCCACTCTTGCACCTGTATATATACACATACACACACACATGCACATGTCATGTCCATACTGTAGCTTCTGAAGTTCACATCTTGCATGTATGTTTCCATTTATTGCATGGTTTTGACAACAGGATGACGTTCCTATCCCCAGCCATTTTAGGTCATCTTTGCTCATTGTGAACCACATATAATAAACAGCTGAATTACTGAGCTGCTGATCTAAGATTACATCCAACCATGAGTCATATTCCATGACAAGGTTCAATCTTTGTTGTGGTGTACTGGCTTGTGCACCTTAATGGCACTGAAAGCAATACCAGTTTAGCTTAAGCTCATGGTAGACCCTCCAACATTGAATTGGTCAAAATTTAGTGATGAGACTAATTTGGACTCCCTTTTCCATGAGGTAAAAAAGGAGTTTGCAAAGGGCTGACACCCCTACCTAGAAGAAAAACAAAATTACAGAAGCATCAATGACAACTGAAAATGAACAAGACCTAAAAGAGTAAAGCCTTCCATCAGGAAAACATATGACATGGCATAGCAAAATCTAAACAAAAGTTACAAGCAACAAGGATTGAACGGGAGAGATGTAGATAAGACAACTCAAAGTCAAGAACAGTGAAGAAAAGTCATTGATGACCTTGTGATCTATGAGAAGCAGGAGGCTTAAATATGTCGGTAGTGAATGATGCCCATGTTAGCATTTTTCTGTTGTTATAAGATTAAATATATATAAGGGTATAAAAATCAAGCCACTGGGGTCTATTGATCCCAGTTTTGTGAAATAAATTATCAGGTCATTGATTGATTGTTTGGTAGATGTCCCATTGAAGTTGATACATTTCTCTGTGCCCCATGAATGTGAAGTAAGTGTATATAATCATTGAAGATCTGTTTCAGTAGAAAGATATGATTCTGAAACTATCACAAGAATATAACAATTGCTATCATCATCATCACTGTCATCATCGTCATAGACGCCGTTGTCATCATCATCATCATCATCTGCATCATCAGCATCATCGTCATCATCGTCATCAGCATCATCATCATTATCTCCATGTGGTAGCACAACCATCAAGAAATAGTGAATTAATTACCCTCAGACCACAATTTCACATCTTTAAAAAAAAAAAAAGATATCCAGTGTAATGAAGTTCTGGAGATAGTGCCTGAGAGAAAGAGGTAGAATAGTCATGACTAGAAAGCTTCAATAATCTGTCTGCTTGAGAAAAGTTCTCCTCAGGCTAAACGACAACAATAAAACAAATCAACATTTTAATATCTACATTTGTATGTTGGCCTAAGTTGGAAAGGTTCACCAAAGACAAGATGCTATCTATCTATCTTTCTATCTCTCTATCTGTCTACTTACGTATCTATCTATCTATATGTATATATGTGTGAGTGTGTGTGTGCGTGTGTGCGTGTGTGCGTGTGTGTGTGTGCATATATATACTTGCATATATATATATATGCATGTATGTATGTATATATACATATATATCTGGAGAGAGAGAGGGTGAGGGATGGAAAGAGGGAGAGACAGGTTGGCATATAACTAGAATGATATAGATAGGTGTGTATGTATGTGTGTGTATGTATGTGTGTGTATATATATATATATATATATATATATTTATATATATATATATATATATATATATATATAAGTATAGTTTGCATGCATGAATGTATGTATGTATGTGTGTGTGTATGTATATGTATGTACAAATATACATGTGTATATATCATCTTCGTTATTTAACGTCTATTTTCCATGCTGGTTTGTACTGGACAGTTCAACAGGTATTTGTAAGTCAGAACACTGTGCCAAGCTTTACTGTTGTTGTAGCATGGTTTCTACAGCTGGATACCTATCCCGAAACCAACCACTTTACAGAGTGGCACTGGGGGCTTTTTATGTGGCACCACCAGCAGTGAGGTCACCAAGTAACTTGCAACACAAGACACCTCAATTCAGGTAGGGAGTGTAGTATAGAAGGAGATGGTTTTGTGTGCCAGGTGATAAGAAGTTAGAGGGACAGAAGTTAGAGGGACAGAAGTTAGAGGGATAGAAATAAGGGGTTTGCAATATAGGAGACACATGGCTACCACCATGGTTGGGGAGAAAGAGAGGGAAAGAGAGATAGCGAGGGAGAGAGAGTGCGAGGGAGAGATCAAGAGAGATAAGATGGCATATATATATATATATATATATATAAAAGAGGTGAGGACCGAAATCCTTCAAAGGGATGTCAAACATCCAAGTCCACTGGTATATTCTAAGCAAAGAATCTATATAAAAATACATATTCAGCATTTCCAAAAACAATAAATGAACTATAAGGAAAGGAAAAATTGTAGGTGTTTATATGTATATAAATATATGTATATACAGGGTACAATGGGTAAACTGTTGCCATTTTATACTTTTAATTTAGCACATGCACATGCTTTTGATTTTGTCAACTACACAGTATAGAAGGGTCAGCAGGGCACCGTCTGTAAGAATGACGCAATTCACCATGACGCAATTCACCATGACGCAATTCACCATGACGCAATTCACTCTGCTAGAAATTTGGAAACATGCTGTACTGCTTAGCATTCACGTCAGAAGCACCAATACAAATATTTCTGAGTGGGTGTCAATCTGTGTATTTGCCATTTCCTCAAAACATGTACCGGGAATGATAAAAATCAAACATCCAGTCAACATCATGGTGTTTGGAGTCACCATTAGTGATGGTAACATTATGCTTCCATTCATCTTCCCACACAGCATCAGACTCAACACAGAAGCCTACATCAAGTGCCTGGAAGAGGTAGTGCTGCCCTTAGTCAACAAAGTGGCTGCTGGAAGACCCTATGTCTGACAACAGGACCCTGCACCATGCCACACAAGCAGGAGTACCCAGTGATGGCCGTCAGACAATTTCTGCAACCACATTAACCCTAACATCTGGCCACCTAACTCCTCAGACTGCAACCCCCTTGATTATTATGTGTGCTGCATGGTTGAGTGAGAGACCAACAAAACTTGTAACACCAAAGATGAACTAAAGGCAAAGATAATGGCAGCATTCATAAACTTAAACAAGGAGACTGTCCAGATGATTTGCAGGAGATTCCAAAGTCGTTTGGAGGCCATGGTTGAAGCCAAAGGGTAGGTTTTATTGAATAAATTTACTCTTTATTATTTCAAGATATTTTTATGTAATTTTGGTGAATGTTAAAAATGAGATGTCAGTGTTGTTTTCATTTTTGTGTAATTTAGATGACAGTTAATTCACCACACCCTGTATATATACACAGACATGACAGAAGCAAATAGACACACTCATAATCATGAAAATTTATTTAATCAGAAATTAGTCATTCAAATTATTTATTAATTGTTATATTGTAAATACAGACATGCCCTTTGCATTTTTCACTGGAGAAGATTGGAAGGAGTCCTTTCTGCTATATGGACACATATTTATCTGAGTTTATTTTTCCCTCACACTCCACCAGCTCTCATTGACCATTGCGCCAAATTGCTCCCCAGACCATCACAGAATAGTTGCTGTGTTTCATTGTCAGCTACAATCTTTTTAACATTAAATTCTTGATCACAGAATCTCCAGACCCACACTCGACCACTGTCAGGAAATACAGCAAATCTGGACTCATCAGAGAATATGACAGTGTCCCAAAATGCTAGTGGCTTCTCCATCATCTCACTGGCCCAATCTTTTACACTGACTATATCCACCTTCAGAATGACTCACAATTCAGCCTGTTTGAAATTCAGACAGTTCCAAGGCTTCTTTTGTACATGGTATGATTAACCCATTACCTCCCATAATTCTATTAACTGGAATTTTTTAATGAAACTTTGATTTCTAGCATAAAACAACCTTAGAAACACGCAGGAATGATCAAAATAACATTTCAAAAAGAAATAAGTGAGATATTGGGTGAAAAATTAGCAAACCTCACTTGAATATCAGAGAAATATACCTAGTAGATATAGCAAAAAGGTTAGATATGTGTAAATATTGACAGATAATTACGCAATTTGTAATTTTTAAGTGATCTCATATGAGATCACTGGTATGTAATGGGTTAAACAGTCACATATAGAACCAGAAACATAAAAATGTCAATTAATAAAAAATCTAAACCTTTCAAGTTAGAATAAACATAAAACAATGTTTTATGGTGTGTCTATTTACTTCTGTCATGCCTCTGTGTGTTAGTGTGTGTGTGTGTGTGTGTGTGTGTGTGTGTGTGTGTGTGTGTGTGTGTGTATATATGGATGTACTTCTGTCATGTCTATGTGTGTTTCTATATATATATATATATATATATATATTTAATTATATATATATTCAATGCTGAATATTATTCTGTATAAGCACATGTTACCGAGATGCAACTGGATAAATTCAAATCTCTTTCAGGGATATATAATTGTGAACAAAAGTCATCGTTGCTGTGATGGCTACATCGTGGTAGGTTGATTCTTGTTTATTTTTATATATCTTGACCATACGTGTACTGATGAGAACAAAGGAATACAGGTTACTTCACAGTTTTTCTGTATTTGATTGAGAAACCAGTGGTCTACCGTTGAGTTAAATGTTTTTAAGAGATAAATTTTGAAAAGCTGCATTCCCTCGCTTTCGGTAAATATGTTGCTTATTTTTGGTAGTTTTTTTTACTTATTTAGTCCCTCGATAGCGTGAGGCATTAATACACAGTTAATGCCCTTTATATATACTTAAATATATCTATGAAGAAACGATGAATTTTTTCATTACAAAATTTTTCGTTATTTTTTTCATTATGAGGTTTTTTTTCACGCTGACTACTTGATAAATTCTTATAAAGAATTTATCCTATATTATATTATATATATATATACATATATATTTGAGAAAGTGAGTAGAAATGGCTTTTCTGATGATTTTTTCCACTTTAATAATTAGATGTTTATAGGTTATTAGGTGTTCACAAAAGGTGACTCTGATAGGAGTTTCTCACTTAAAAGTGGTTTTCAAACTGATATTTTAGAGTGTTATTCACTGCTTAAATAGAGACTGTTTAATTACAAACATACTCACATACAAACACCAACACACACACACACACACACACACACACACACACACACACACACACACACACACACACACACACACACACACACACACACATACACACAAAAACCCATACATAGAGAGATGTACATACACATATACATACACATGCACACACATACACACACAAACTCTACATTATCAGTTTGAAAACCGCTTTTAAGCGAGTAAGTCCTATCAGTCACATTTTGTAAACACCATATAACTTATAAACATCTAATTATTAAAGTGGAAAAAAATCATCAGAAAAGCTATTTTTATTCATTTTCTCAAATATGTAATACTGTACCAAAGACTTGCTATTTCTTATTCTATTCTATGATATATATATATATATATATATATACATATATATATATATATATATATATATATATATATATATATATATATATATATATATATATATATATATATATATATATATACATATATATGAGTGTGTGTGTATATATATATGTATGTATAAGTATAGTTTGTATGCATATGTGTGTGTATGTGTGTGTACATGTATGTGTGTATATATATATATATATATATATATATATATATATATATATATATATATATATATATATATATGTATGTATGTATATTGTTGTATTTGGGGATGGTCATGTTGCCAGTTTAGCGAATAAAAACACACGTACTATATATTTGGTGTTAATTTGCTTCAGCTTTATTTTATTTTTTACATTAATCGTATTTTGGCCGGAGTTCTGACCAAAATACGATTAATGTAAAAAATAAAATAAAGCTGAAGCAAATTAACACCAAATATATAGTACGTGTGTTTTTATTCGCTAAACTGGCGACATGACCATCCCCAAATACAACAATATCTGTTTTAACACATGATTTCACATCAAGAATCTTGCAAAACGAATGTATAAACATGCATATATATATATATATATATATAACTACTTATCTTCCTTGGGATTACAGCTGTTTTGCCGCCTTCTTTATGCAATGCACTGGAAATATTATTATATGAGAAAGGTTGTAAAATGGCAGTAATCCTAAGGATAAGAAGTAGTTAAATAAATGTATTCATCTCTCATACCTGGTGGCTTTTTATGGTGTATATGCATGTGTGTGTGTGTGTGTGTGCATGTATGCAAATTTCAGTGTATTTGGTGTGAAATAAATATCAAAGATACATTGGCCCATACAGAATCTGCAGGAGCTACCCAGAGGTTTTGCCAGCTATAAATCTATTGCATTGTTGGAAACCCTTCCATGTATATCATTAGCAGGTATCTGAGAGTTACAAATGCTTCACTCCTTATCCTGTACACTTTGCCTGAGTGGGGCAGACTGGATGAGTCGTCAC
This sequence comes from Octopus bimaculoides, assembly GCF_046866305.1. Lineage (NCBI taxonomy): Eukaryota > Metazoa > Mollusca > Cephalopoda > Octopoda > Octopodidae > Octopus > Octopus bimaculoides. Next base: position 57,950,365 of record NC_142937.1, on the reverse strand, counting down.
CTGCAGAAAAGTTTCGCTTGTGGTCTTTTATCAACAATGGCCATATATATGTGTGCCAGAATAAGCTTTCATACACACACACATATATATATAGAGAGAGAGAGAAAGAAAGAGAGTGTACCAGTGTGTATCTATGCATATATATTTATATACGTAGACATGTGTATGTATATATATATATATATATATATATATATATATATATATATATATATATATATATATATATATATAGGTGCAGGCATGACTATGAGGTAAATAGCTTGCTCACCAATCACATGGTTCTGGGTTCAGTCCCACTGCATGGCACCTTGGGCAAATGTCTTCTACTATACCCTTGGGCCAACCAAAGCCTTGTGTGTGGGTTTGGTAGATGGAAACTGAAAGAAGCACATGGTATATATATATATATATATATATATATATATATATGTGTGTGTGTGTGTGTGTGTGTGTGTGTGTGTGTGTGTGTCTGTGTGTGTGTGTTTGTGTGTTTGTGATGTCCCCCCACCATCAGTTGACAACCAATGTTGGTGTGTTTATATCTCTGTGACTTAGTAGTACAGCAAAATCTCTCTGAGGACTACATTAAATGCCCATGTGTCTGTAGAATGCTCAGTCACTTGCACAAAGGGCCAACCCTACGGTTGCCAGCATCCCAGGCAAGCTGAACTTTGGCACCCTACCAAGTATAGGTTGGACAGTTTGACTGAGGATTGGCAAGCTGGGAGGCTGCACCAGGCTCCAATCTGATCTGACAAGGTTTCTACAGCTGGATGCCCTTCCTAATGCCAACCACTCCAAGAGTGTTGTGGGTGCTTTTTATGTGCCACCAGCATGAGAGCCAGTCAGATGGTACTGGCATCAACCACACTTGAATGGTGCTTTTTACATGCCACCAGCATGGAAGCCAATCAGGTGACACTGGCATCAACTACGCTCAAATGGTGCATTTTACATGCCACCAGCACGAGTACCAATACATGCATATATCCTTTAGGAATATTTAATCAGATCTTCATGGTTAGCAATAACAATCTTTAATTCATTTCATATATACATGATTAGAGGCTTTTAATTGAAGATTATCATCTCAAGAATTTTGTCAGTCTCTCAATAGGAATAAAATCTTATTATTATAGAGCTCCTCCCCAAGTCATATAGACACCTTGGGCTGATTACCTGGTTTCTGTGGCATGTATATTCCCCACCTAGAAAGGATGCCACTCTGTCACAGGATTACTTATTTTTGCCAGCTGATTGGACTGGAACAATATGAAATGAAGAGTCTTGCTCAAAAACACGTCACCTGGTCCAGGAATCAAGACCAAATCTTATGATCAAGAGTTCAACACTCTAACCACTGAGCCATGCACCTTCAAAATTCTTTTTAGCAGCTGTGAAAAATATTTATTATCAATGCTTTCAGAAACAATTTGAATACATGCATTTTTTATATTATTTTGCTTAAATCTGTAATATAGATATGCTACATCTCAGTCAACAACAATTCTCTACTTGAGTGGGTCAGGATACTACAAAAATCAACTTAAAAATTACTTAACAGATCCTATCAGGTGATGCTATGAAGTTAGACATGGCTTGGGCCATCTTTTAACTGAAATATATCCAAGTTTTATAAGTTTTTATATATTTAAGTTTTATATATCATATCAATAGATGTAGGTTTATTTAGCTGCCTGAAAAGATTTCTTGGATTAGTTTTCTTTTTTCCATCTTCCCTACTGTGCTGCAAATAATGATTATCAGTTACATTAGCTTAAATTTAGCCATAGTACATGTTTAATAAAGACCTCTTACATGTATAAGTTCCTAACTTCAATAGTTTGTTCTACAATGATCTTTTTGTTTTTTTTTCTAAAAATAATGATACAACTAACTTATCGATCTGTTCTGGCTATGCAATTTTGTTAATAGACTGTTTGTTCTACAATACACAGTCAAACTTTTGAATTAATTCATGTAATTTTAACGGATCTTTTTATAGAATCTATATAATTTTATATAATTTATCAAATAATTTATTATATAAATATTTTAAATAAATATATTTTATACATTTCCTAGTATGCTTTTGTTATTGACCACATTTAGTCTAATATGGATAAGAATATTTTGAAATTTTAAATATTCACTTATATAGGAAATAGCTGGAGAAAATCTTGTGTTCTTATTAATGTTATTTGCCTGACTTTATCATTATTTATCTATCAATTTTTTCTCTAAGCATTATTAGAATTTGATGATAATATATAAAATTATGAGAATTTCATATTCAGCTAAAATTCTCTTTAACTTTTGAATGAAATTTATTTGTATTCCTACACTAGTCTGAATTATTCCCTAAATACTTAAGAATATTTCTCTCTAAAGCAACATTTGGAACTTCAGAAAAACAGGATCAGTGAAAAGATCAATTACAAAGCATCTTTTTACTTGGTGGGTATTCTCTTTGTATTTGATACAAACACAGTTTGGTTCCAGTGAGTCATGCACCATTTTATGTTCACTGCTAGCAGCTGTAGACAAAAGAATTACAAGAGATATTTATCAGTGATCCCTTAACCTCAACATTTAAAATCTATTAAAACAATAATACTGAAGGTTCCTGATGACCACCACCACCAACACCACCATCAGTAACAATACACCTTCTAGCAGACATAGTATTGAAATTGGTAACATGTTGAGTAAGAACTTGGCACTTTTCTTATGGTCAACATTAATTCAACAACCCTTTTACAAAACATTTCAGGCTGTCAATACAGAATAAAATCCATCTTCAAACAAATGTCCAAATTGGTCAAGCCTTTGTTATTTTTCTCCTCCCAGCAAACTATCTTACTTGCAAAGCATTCCCCAAATCCTCCCGAGATCAAATACACACTAAATCTTTGCTTTATTACTTTCATCCTAAATTAGAACAAATAAAAATAATTCTTTGCTTAATTCCCTATGTTACTACGAATGAAATAACAGCAATTCTTATCAGTTTTTTGTTTTTGTTTTTGTTTTTTTTTTATAGAAAATGTTCAAGGAAATTGGCTAAATTGTTATAATATGAAATGCTAATGTGTACGATAATACATAATGTAATTACCTTCATAAAATCTTCAACTGTTAGTTCTCTACATGTGTGTTGAGATGAAAGAAAGAGGCTCTGGGTTATTTCACCACAGAGATTTAATTTTTCTCATAGGTCTGGTTAGTAATCAACTAATATTGAAATACCAAAGAATTTCAATATCTACTGTAAGAGATGAATTAAAAGATTACTACTTTTATTTATTCATAACTAACATCTTCATTTTCCTTTCATCTCTTCTTCCATGTTAGATTAAGTTAAAATTTCTCCATATTAGTTTCAGTTAAAATGTACTATTTAACCATTTATAACAACAACAATTCAGGAATACTTCAAGACAAGATGTTGTTGTCATTGTGAAAACGTTGACATGCCAATAGTGATGTGTCTCTTAATTCTCAGCCAAACTACTGACTTTACTAGGAGCACATATTTTCTTTGATTATTCCTAGATAAGAAAATATTCAAGATTTCAAGACTTTCAGTTTCTTACAAAAACGAAAGGGTTAGTAAACTAAACAGCAGCCAGGACCCATTTTAATACAGGACCCATTTTAATACAGGATCCATTTTAATACAGGGCCCATTTTAATACAGGACCCATTTTAATACAGGACCCATTTTAAGTGGCTTCTCCTTCAACTCTCAAAGTGTATATTCTTATTCCATTTGTAACAATCAGTATATTATGAAAGTATATCTGTTTCCATTATATTTCATGAACATGCAGCAACAAACTACCAATTCATAAGTCAAACTAGAAACAAAATAGGGGTGAGAGTCACGTATTCTTTCAGTGGCCATATTCCTTTCAGAGTTCTGAGGTGAGTTCAAGATCTTAATGAACCATTACTTGAATTTGCACAAGCCAATAAGGACTCTATATGGTTACCCTACTGGCTAAAATTATCAACCAAATCATCATCACCACCACCACCACCACTATATATATATATTTATATATATATATATATATATATATATATATATATATATATATATATATATATATATATATCATCATCATCATCATCATCATCGTTTAACGTCCGCTTTCCATGCTAGCATGGGTTGGACGATTTGACTGAGGACTGGCAAGCCAGAAGGCTGCACCAGGCTCCAATCTGATCTGGCAAAGTTTCTACAGCTGGATGCCATTTCTAACACCAACCACTCCAGAGTGTAGTGATATATATATATATATATATATATATATATATATATATATATATATATATAATAGAGCTAATAGTAAGGGATTATCAATCTGGGCAAAATACTCCATAAACTCTCTGTTGGCATACCAGGCTAACAGTATTGTTTAGATTAATGAAGACCTCCAAGTATTCTTATGGTAGGGTCCAAGGTTATGGTTCATTACAATTCTGTACTGCAAATCTGTGGGTGGGCTCCAGACAAACTGGTTTTACACAGAGTGATGTATAAGACAAGGTATAAATAATGTTCATTACATATTTTCCCTTTATGAATACAAATTTGGCTTACAGCTGTTTCTAGTAGTCATTATACGTACGTTGCTGATAGGTTTATTGAAATGGTCTATTAACCAACTGAGAATAATTGAACAACCTAAAAAAGTTAATGCTACATTCATCAGAGCCATTTCTGGTTATAACACGGATAATATATCCAGGCAGATACTGTTCAAGCACTTCATTAAAATCCAAGTTATGGCTAATTACATTGAATAGTAAAGGGCACTTAGAATTATTTGTGGTAAGCAATTCTAATGTATTTCATCTGATGGGTAAATCCTGGGTTTGCTTGATTTGGTAATAAATATGGTAATGCCTCAATATATGAGTTGATTTGTTCCTGGCGACTGCATATAGAGCAAAAACTCATAAAGTAGAGCAATAATTTCCCATAGTAGCAATATTATAAATCGTAATTCATTCCCAGAAAAATATTTTACCTATAGAATTTATGGTACTTATAAATAAATGGTAATAAAACAACAGTAGAATGTACAAAATATTTTATGTAAAGTAAAAGTAATATCGAGATCATTTATAATAAAATATATTATTATCATGACAGTCCCATGAAAGGGAAGAATGCTACTGCTATTTAGCCCTAGGAAACACCATTTCCTGTTGGCCATGAAACATTTTCTGTGTCCTTATGTTTTCAAAGGTGGAGATAAGCACCTCCACCCTGCAAAGCCAGCATCCAGAGATTAGTTTCAGAGTCATTGCTCATCATCAGTCTGGATTAGCATGGCTTGCTATCTCCCCCTTTGAAAACATAAGGACATAGAAAATGTGTCATGGCCAACAGGAAGCGGTGTTTCCTAGGGCAAAATAGCAGTAGCATTCTTCCCTTTCATTGGACTGTCACATTAAGTTGACAACATACCATCACTTTATCGTGCGGCTATTGTATAAATCTCTCTGAGAGATTTAGAAATGTAGTATTAATATTATTATCGTTATTATTATAATCATTTTCTGCATCACTTTCATTTGCACTAGACTCACTCACACCATCACTTGTAGATGTGATCACTGATTCACAAGCACTCATAGATGGACTTGTAGATTTCTTTTTAAAAAACAAATCTAGAGTGGTTGGAACACTTCTGATCACAAAGTCTGCACTAACTGACCTTAGACAAATAAACAACAATGATAATAACTTTAGCAACAATGAATAAGCAATTAATTAAATAGATACATTCTTACATAAACAACACAGATTAAACTCATTATGAACAGAATAATTAACATTTAGAATATATTTTAGAGATATTTTCTCCAAAATCAAACCAATAGTAACTTAACAACATGTTGGCTTCAAATGTTGGTACAAGGCCAGCAATTTCGTGGAAGTGGGTAAGTCAATTACATTGACCTTTGTGTTCAAGTGTTACTCATTTTATCGACCCCTGAAAGGATGAAAGGTAAAGTTAACCTTGGTGGAATTGAAACTCAGAACATAAAGATGGTTGAAATGCCACTAGCAAAGTTGACCTTGGCAGAATTTGGACTCAGAACATAATGGGAGACGAAATACCACTAAGTATTTCACCCAGTGTGCTAAAGTTTCTGCCAGCTCATCGCCTTAACATGCTAAGGATTCTGCTAACTCACCACCTTATCACTTAACAACATATTAAATAGCCTTACAATGCAAAGTGTATTTTATCAGTTATATATGATACAAATTATGAATAGACTGAAACAAACACCATATCTCCCTAAATTCGAATTAAGTTGAATTGGTGGTCAAACATAGTAAATAAAATTAAGCTACAAAAGTAGAAATGTTGAAGAGATTTAAAAATTATAATGAATTGATGTCCCTTACAAAATATATTATGATAATAAGTAGGCACAGACATGGCTGTGTGGTATGATGCTTGCTTCCCAAACACATGGTTCCAGGTTCAGTCCCACTGTGTGGCACCTTGTGAGTGGATTTGGTAGGTAGAAACTGAAAGAAGCCCGTCATATATGTATATTTATGTGTGTATCTGTGTTTGCTCCCCCACCACACTGTCACTTGACAACCAATGTTGGTTTGTTTATGTGTCCATAACTCAGTGGTTCAGTAAGAGAGGCCAATAGAATAAGCACTAAGCTGACAAAGAATAAGCCCTGAGGTCAATTTCTTCAACTAAAACCCTTTAAGGTGGAACTCCAGCATGGCTGCAGTCAAAATGACTGAAACAAGTAAAATAACAAAATGAATAAAAGAACTGACGTCCCTTGCAAAATATATTGTAATAATTAAAATGAATTTAAAATGTATGAAAAATCTATAATTAATTGTTGTAGTAACTAATTGTTGTAGTTTCTCTGCATAAAACAATGTATTACATCATGTTTAATTTCCCGAGTGTCCTGAGTATGCCTTTATGTTGCATCCATTAATGGGGCCCTGGTTCAGGAGTTCTAATGTTTTGAGAAGCATGGAACCACTTCTTAGCTGTTATAGTTCCCAAGTCTACTGATATGGAGTAGTAGCAGCCATTGGGATTCCAGCTATGGGTTAATTAGCATGTAACTAATTAAGCCAGAGTAAGTTGAATTCATGGGATGCAGTATAGTGAATGGGAACTATTCTAGCAAATGAATTTTATTGAATCAATGGCAAACATCTCTAGATACTGAACAGATGAACAGATACTGAAGTGATGAACAGATACTGAACAGAAAAACAGATATTGAACAGATGAACAGATACTGAACAGATGAACAGATACTGAACAGATGAACAGATATTGAATAGATGAACAGATACTGAACAGTTGAACAAATACTGAACAGACGAACAGATACTGAACAGACGAACAGATACTGAACAGATGAATAGATACTGAACAGATGAACAGATACTGAACAGATGAACAGATACTGAAGTGATGAACAGATACTGAACAGAAAAACAGATATTGAACAGATGAACAGATACTGAACAGATGAACAGATATTGAACAGATGAACAGATACTGAACAGACGAACAGATACTGAACAGACGAACAGATACTGAACAGATGAATAGATACTGAACAGATGAACAGATACTGAACAGATGAACAGATGCTGAACAGTTGAACAGATACTGAACAGACGAACAGATACTGAACAGATGAACAGATACTGAACAGATGAATAGATACTGAACAAATGAACAGATACTGAACAGATGAACAGATACTGAAGTGATGAACAGATACTGAACAGATACTGAACAGATACTGAACAGATACTGAACAGAAAAACAGATATTGAACAGATGAACAAATACTGAACAGATACTGAACAGAAAAACAGGTATTGAACAGATACTGAACAGAAAAACAGGTATTGAACAGATGAACAGATACTGAACAGATATTGAACAGATGAACAAATACTGAACAGATGAACAGATACTGAACTGATGAACAGATACTGAACAGAAAAACAGATATTGAACAGATGAACAAATACTGAACAGATACTAAACAGAAAAACAGGTATTGAACAGATGAACAGATACTGAACATATATTGAACAGATGAACAAATACTGAACAGATGAACAGATACTGAACTGATACTAAACAGAAAAACAGGTATTGAACAGATGAACAGATACTGAACATATATTGAACAGATGAACAAATACTGAACATATACTGAACAGATGAACAAATACTGAACAGATGAACAGATACTGAACAGATACTGAGCCAATGGGCAGATTCTGAATAGATGAACAGATAACAAATTGTTGTCAGAATCAACCAGTTCTGTTAGTGAACTATTGCTATCATCTCTAGACATGGTGGATACAGTTGAAATATTTCAACTATCAAAAGACCAACGTAACTGAAACCTAAACCAGATGTAAACGATGCATCACTTGGTCAGGATGTCTGGCATGGAGGAATTGCATTGATCTGAGAAAGTTGCTTAACCGGATGATTTACTTAGTATGATGACAGAAAAAAAAATGTATTTTGTTGCAAAATCTGGGATGGGCTGTTTACCAGACATTTGTCTTTTATTATATAGAATAGATCCATTGAAATTTTGTGATGTCTTACATAATTTTCCTTTATCTTTGAATTGTATATTTGCTTCAACTCTCATTCATCCTTACCAAAATAAATGTCTTAAGATTATTCTTTCATCAATGTCAATATATTTCACTCTTAACATTTATTTACAATATTTCTCTGTGTTATTATCTTCATCAATATACTGCTTTATTCTCTTGTGATATTATACTATAGTCTAACACAGTAGGACATTTCCATCATTTACTGTTTACTGGACACTTCAGCAATTTCGGCACCTTATAATTGCTGTGCTCCCTCTTAAGTGGTGCCAAGTTACATTGATGTTAGCTAGCACTGTCTGAGTATCTAGATCCACAAGTGCAACATGCTTCTATCATACACAAAAGCAACAAACAGAAAATTTCAAATACACATGAAACAGTATTTAGCTAAGAAGGGGATATAATGTAATAGCGTTTAATATTGTGAATCAGTAATTAAAAATATTCTCTTTTGATTAAGCATTAATCAAGTCTGTGAGTGGGAGGATTTATTGTCAGCTAACATTCTCAAGTGTCTTACTGGTATTTGATAATTTTGATGAAAGAGATGGATTGTTTGAGGTGGTGAAACATTTCTGTTACTTTAATATTACCTGTTAATTTAATTTCATGCTTTTACATTGGATTAGTATTAATAATTTGACAAGGTTAAAATTTGTTATTGAAAAGGAAATTAATGCTGTTATGGTTATGATAGCTTACAAATTTGGGAAATTTACACTTATATTATTTTTTTAAAAAAAGTTAATACAGGTGCAATTTAAAGTGTGAACATTGTTCTCTCATACTGAAAGTTGCAAAACCCCCTTAGCAATATACTTCATTATTTTCAATTTTTAGTCAATGGAAGTCAAAGATGGGGTTAGAAATAGTTGCCAAATATCCCTCAAATCACATACCAGAACTTCATAAAAAAAAGAAAGTGCAGTCCTTGATACACTTTTGGTGAAGAAACAAAAACTATGTAGTCACAACTAAGATAGTTGTGATCAAAGGTTTGTTTAATCAAGGTCAGTCTGAGATGCAACAACAAATGATCCAAAAAAAATAATAATTTTTCAACTATTTGAGACAAGTTTTCAGTCAGAAAATTTGTGACTTATGACAAACTGTGATTTCATTCTCTTCATAAATAAAGTTTTATTATTCTGCATACCTAAATCTACCAAACTGGCAACAATTTCATATATTATGGTCGAATGCTAGCAATAGAAGAATCAAAGGAAATGCTTTATAAAAGTGGCAACGAAATCTTCTTCACATCGCATGCTAGCATCTGTCTTTGAAAATAGGATAACAATACACTGGAAAATGTAATCACACTTGGAATACTTTTTATCTTACATCTTTTTAACGAAGGCTGATTTAAATATACTTAGGTCCTTCTGTATTGTGAGATGCATAAGGTAACAAGCTTCCATCAGTGTAGTCAATCTGCTGCATTTTAAGCCACTTTTGTCCACTTGGTACTCATGCATTTGGAGTCCTCCTGGAATGTCCATTGCCAGATGTTCTTGGGCTGACTCTTTTCATTTTCCTTATTTCACTGTTCCCAACATTTCAGTTTTCGCATGTCAAATTTGCTGGCAGACACATAGTACGACCTGCAAGGAGAAATCAATGCAGTGCCACAAAGATTTGTGGTGACTGAGATTTGCTTTACAAAAGAATTTCTACATTTGTAATTTTGTCTTCTTAGATAACTTTGAGGACCTTTTGTATTCATTAATGTTGAAACGTGTCCCACTTCTTGACCAGCTTTCTTGTCATTTTCTATGATTTATTGTCATACAAAACTGTTGGTTGAGTTATAGCATTCTATGGATGGATCTTTGTTAATTCCACTTTCCAATAAAGGTCACTTCCACTCTACAATACAGTGCAGTAGCTCTGCCAATTCCATTGGCTGTGAAACATGAAACAATCAAAGCTAAATTGTGATTAAGCAAAAAACAAGCTCCCACAATATGCAGTACCCTGTTCTAATGATAATAAAATCCATAGGCTCTGTACAAACCAAAATAAACAAAAACCACTGAAACAGCTACTATTAAAGTAGGTAGCATTCCAATATATAGTGGCTAAAATTTTCTTCCATATATAAAAATGATGTTTGTTAAACATACCAACATTAGAACCTTCATGTTTATATATGCTGTGGTATAGTAGAAGGTGATGGATGTAGCAAAATAGCAAAGATGTGAATTCTAAAATTTCGCTGTGCCAAAATATTTGTTGAAGTATTTATTACTGATGTTAACATTAAAAATAAAATTTAAAATTCATTTACAGAATCAGTTTAAAGTATTTCTTTACATAAGTATTTTGTAGTTATACAGGTAAGATTTCTATGTAAGGAATTAGTGAAAACTCAACCAATTTTAAACACTTCAATAAAGTTGAAAGGATCTTTACATTTAAGCTGATGTGACAATAGGATAATAGACATCTATCTATCTATCTATCTATCTATCTATCTATCTATCTATCTATCTATCTATCTATCTATCTATCTATGTGTATGTATGTATGCATATATATATATATATATATATATATATATATATACTAGCTTTTAAGCCACCCTATCAGGCAGATTTTAAGTTAGCTCCTGTGGAATGCTCATCATTGGGCCTTGGACCCAACAATGACTCTCCACGCATTGAGTACATATTAAATTTTATTAAACTTCAACAATATTTTTCAAGCAACGAACAATTTTCATCAAAGCAATGATATAATTTGTCAAAATGGAAATTATTGCAAAGCTGCATGATAAACAACATATTGTGTCTTCCCATTCGGGATCAGTACAAATAGCTTTCTCTATTCCCTACCCTTGAACAACCAGCATATAGCTGGCTGTAGGCAACAATAAACTTACCTTTTAAAAGTTCTATGATAATTCTTCTGCCACCACTTACTTTACAGACAATTTGATGTACGTAGGGCCTTACTTTTCATACAAACAATTATTTGTAGTAGCTAATATGTATCTAAACAGCTGTTCATAGTTTGAAGGAAAATTACACCACTGTTGCTAAACACTGTTTTAAAGTGTGATTTTTATGGTTTGGAATTGTTCTTAATGTATTTGACCATAAAGATGTTTGAAATTTAATATTCTTTAGTACTTTTTAAGGTAATAATAGAATTAGTCGAATCTATTTTCATGCAGTCAGAGTGCGCTAAGTTTCCATAGCTCCGACGACATGAAAATAGGTCCGACAAATTTTATTAATATCTGAAAAAATACTAAGTTTCCAATATTTTTATGGTAGAGAGTTATGAAAGGTAATATTATATGAAAGAGTGATTTCAATACATGAATCAGTTCTGAACGTTATGAAGCAGATGTTATGGTTAAATTACTTGATCCAGTTATAATATTTAGAGAAAGTTTTTTTCAAAATGTTTATTTTGGAAATTACTTTTGGAAATAGTTATATTTAGAGAAATATTTTTGTCAAAATGTTAGGATTAAGAAAAACACCAAGAATGAAGAATAGTAGAGAGGTCATTGAATAGTGAGAGAGGGGTAAAACATGAGGAATAGTAGAAGTGTTATTGAATAGTGAGAGAGTGGGTCCGAGGAGTAAAGTTGAAAAAGTGTGACATACTGATATTCACTTTTGCTTTTATTATTATAGATATATATATATACAAAGAGAGAGAGAGAGTGAGAAAGAGAGAGATATGCATATACATACATATATATATGTGTGTGTGTGTGTGTGTGTGTGTGTGTGTGTGTGTGTGTGTGTAGCCAATGTTTTTGACTACCAAGATTAGTCTGTTAGTTGTACACACTCACACATAAACCAAAGTGGACCATGGACATCTATATTTTGTAAATAAAAGCTTTTATTTCGTTTTATTTATTTTATTATTAATATATTCCATTATTTTCATTATTTATTTTATTATTAATACATTCCATTATTTTCCTTATTTATATCCTTTATTTTTATTCTAATATACTTTAATGCATTAGTATTATTATTATTATTATTATTATTGTATATAAATAAAAATAAAAATGTTATCGCATGCATACACACACACACACACAATAAACACACTTTCATTTGCTTAGTCTCTTGGAGTATTTCAACTGATTAAAATGTAAACTCTGTAATGTCCATTTTGCCCTGAAGATCTTCCACCCAAGATACTCAAAATACAAACTTATATTATTATATATATTTCGTAATTTAAATTGTGTGTGAAGTGAAACAATTGTAGGCAATGTTAATTAATTAATAAATTAATTTATATCCTTTGAATCTCTCCATTTTCAAACTTATGAATAAGATATATATATATATATATATATATATATATATATATATATATATATATATATATATATAATATGAAGGGCTTAATTCATTTGTGATCTAAAAGAATAGGGATGCTGGTTAGGTGCTATAGTTGGTCGACCATTAGGTGTCAAGATCACTGCTAAGGCTGGATCTATGGCTCTGTGTCAAGGTTCTATTATAGCATCATCATCATCATCATCATCGTTTAACGTCCGCTTTCCATGTATATATTATATTAGAGGAGAAATCAAAACCAAAGCAGAATGAGTATCTCAAGTCATTTAGAATAATTTAATTAGGGTAAGGTGAATTTGAAGTCTTACAGCCATTTCTGGGACAACCCAAGTGGTTGGTTAGCATGTCCATGCACTGGGTATTCCGTCATCAGAGACAAGGTATAAATATCTTGAATGGGGAAAATTTACAGTTTACAAGGAATAAAATTCACAGTTTATGAGGAATAAAATAGAAGGATAAAGAGTAAAAGTAGTTAGAATAATATAGGCAAATTTTTAGTTAAAATCCCAGTAAATCCAGGCAGTATTTTGGCAGTATTCTGAATGATGTATACCTATTGTAAATGTATATATAGAGCGAGAAAATATGATGGACATAAATGGGTTTGGTGATTAGGTGTATGAGGGAGAGAGAGAGAGAGAGAGATAGAGAGAGAGAGAGAGGAGGGAGGGAGAGGAGAAAAAGAGAAAGAGAGATAGGAGAAAAAATTTGAGAATAAGATAGTGGTATAGGGAAAAATAAGAATAAAATGATAATAATAATAATAATAATAATAATAATAATAATAATAATAATAATAATAAAAGTGCAAAAAATCGTGTTAACTGGAATGACTCATGAACTGAGAAGAGCATTATCACTGTGAAAACAACATCCATTCATGAATTTATTTATTTATTATTTTTTTTTAAATACATATTTTACCTGTGAATTTGCGTGTGTAAACTGGGAATGCATACAATGAGTTTCTCTGCCCTAGGTGTACAGAAAACACTCGGTGAGAAATGGAAGAAAATTTGAAGAAAGAAGAAAAAAAACAACATAATAATAATAATAATAATAATAATAATAATAATAATAATAATAATAATAATAATAATAATACTGTCTATGTGATCTCAAATTTTAAAGCAAACACATAATTTTCTTATGGTTTCTTAAACATTCACTTGAACAAAACTGTACAAATCCAAATATATGGTACCCTAGGCATAACACCTACATGAACTTCTAACTTGTTGTCTCTTGAGGTCTCTGGGTGAGACTTGGATCCAACTTGTACAAATGCAAAACAAAAGTCAAACATAAAATAATAATAATAAAAGTATTAGAATAAAAGTTAAGGTAATGACAGATATGTCTTAAATTGGTTCTGTGAGTGAGTGTATGGGAGAGAGGAAAAAAGGGAATAAAAATAAAATAAAATAGAGGTAACAGAGTAAAGAATAATAAGATATTGTAGAGGTTAGAGGTCAAACAAAGAAGTTTCAGTAGAGTGGGGGTGGAAGGCCAATCTAAGTAAGATTATAAGGACAATAGTTTAGTGCAGATATTTAAAATTGTATTTCAAGCTTCATAGTCATTAAATGATATGAGATAAAGGATTAAGACTTAAATGTAAAATTCAAAATTAAAATTGAAAATTAAAAATTAAAACCTAAGCTTAAAATTACAAAGTAAGAAAACTAAAATCTAAAAAAAACTATAAAAATTGAAAATTATTGTGTTGAAATTAGCTAGTTTCTTATTTCTTTATTGCCCACAAGGGGCTAAACATAGAGGGGACAAACAAGGATAGACAAAGGATTAAGTCGATTACATCAACCCAGTGCGTAACTGATACTTAATTTATCGACCCTGAAAGGATGAAAGGCAAAGTCGACCTCGACGGAATTTGAACTCGGAAAGTAACGGCAGACGAAAAACCGCTAAGCATTTCGCCCAGCATGCTGACATTTCTGCCAGCTCGCTGCCTTAATTAGCTAGTTTCTAAGATAGTTATGTTGATAGAGAGGTAAGGGAAAAAAGAAGAGAGTGTATACATTTTTTTATATATATACATACATATAAATGGACATATTTTCACACATACATACGTACATACACATGCCTACACATAAGCATACATATAAGGTGTGCACATATGCTGAGACCCGCTTTGGTCATGACTGACCATGGGATTTCACCTAGAAAGTTACCCTCCCGGGCACAAGTCTGGGCAAGGTTGTTTTATGGAAGACCAGCAGTCACTCATGCATACCGGCCTCTCCTCTCCACGCCACCAGCGTTATCCAAGGGAAAGGCAAAGGCCCATACAGCTTGGCACTAGTGATGTCGCAACTCATTTCTACAGCTGAGTGAACTGGAGCAACATGAAATAAAGTGTCTTGCTCAAGAACACAACACACAGCCTGGTCTGGAATTCGAACTCACAACCTCATGATCATAAGCTCTAACCACTGAGCCATGCGCCTTCACATGTGCACATACACATATGTACACGCACACACACACATATACATACATATATATACATACATATTGAAACAACTATGGATGGATGTATTATACATGTTAATTTTGTTTACATTTGGATCTATGGGAGAATTTAAAGGTCTGATAGAACCTATGACAACATGTAGAAAAAGCTTTGTTTTGTTTATTTAGTAATTGCAGTGAGTTATATATTAATATTTGGAAGGCTTCTTTAAGACATAGTCCACAAGCCTTCCAAATATTAATACATAACTCACTGCAATTATGCAGTACCATGCAGTGGGACTGAACCCAGGACCTTGTGGTCGGAAAGCAAGCTTCTTTCCACACAGCCACTACTGCACCTACATATTTGTGTGTTTATATGAGATATTTGTATTTCTTATATAAATTCCAGATATGTACCATGCTTAAACTGATACTATAAATAGCTTAATAAGCACATGTTAAACCCTTCTATAAATTTAGCAAAATAAGAATAGAGACATTCTAATCTGTTACTTCCAATTTCGAAATGCTGAGAAATTCTTCAAATATTTTTCTATGAGCAAAGTTTATGTCTTGTATGTTTTATATACACAACACACACATATGTGCAGTATATTATGTGTACATGTGTCCACACATATCTGTGTGTGTGTCTCTGAGTGTTTGCATGTGTGTGTGTGTGTGTACCATAATTATGTGGATAAATATTTCGTAGTTATACTGAAAATATTTATTGTGTAAGAGATTAGCTTTAGGGCCTAATAAATATGGAAAATATCAGATACTATATCCAATGATATTTAATTACAATTAATATGAAGATTCACTTTAAAATTAAATCAACCCTAATATTGAAATATTTATGTCTATATATACAATATATTCTCTCTTGGACACAATATGTTTCTATTAATCAGATTTTCATGCAATCTATTATCACCTGATGGCTTTACCTGCAGTTCTCCAAAGAGAATAGAAATTGGTATTTGCTGCTTATATACGCTTTAGGATAGTAGAAGGTGATGTATCTACTCAAGTATCAAAAATGTGAATTTTAAGATTTCGCTGTGCCAAAATATTTGTAAAAGTATTTATTGCTGACGTTGATATTAAAAATGAAATTTAAGATTAATTTACAGAATCGGTTTAACAAATTTCTATGCATAAATATTTTGTACTTTTACAGGAAATATTTTTATGTAAGGAATTAGTGAAAAGTCAAAAGACAACTGAACAAATTTTAACTCGTCAGTAAAAGTTAATAGAACCTTTACATTTATGGAGATGTGATAATCAGGGCTGGTGCTAGGAAGTGTGGGGCCTAATTAGAGAATTGTCAGTGGGGTCGCCCACTCTACAAAAGCTGAATATTGATGCTTTATGCTTTGTAAAGCATTCCAGTCTCATCCAAATAACATTGAGGGCTTGACGCTCTGCCATTGGCTACAATGATATACTAAAAATGCATCATAGTATCCCTTGCTCAAGCATGGGCATGGAGGCCCTCTTTTGGTGCAGAGACCCTCTCTTGGTGCTGGGCCCAATTTGAACAAATGTCTAATTGGCTTAAAACTGGCCCTGGTGGTGATAGCCAACTATGTGAATCTGATTACCAAGATATTGTATGTATGTATGTATGCATGTATGTATGTATGCATGTATGTATGTATGTATGTATGTATATATATATATATATATATATATATATATATATATATATATATATATATATACAGGTGATGTTTTGGACTATCATATATCATTCTGAAGATTAGTGTTAATTTTACTTCTGAACACACTTGTATATATGGATGTACGCATGCATAGAAATCTTATATGTGTGTGTGTGTATGAGTATGTATATATATCCCTATAAATACATGCATAAAATGCAAACACGCAAACATATCTTTGTATAAAATTATATGTATGCATTTGTATGTGTTTGTATGTGTGTGTGAGTTTATATGTGTGTGTAGATTTTATACATTATACATATATTTATACATATGCACATGCATATATGTGCGCATACACACATACACTCATACAAACACATGCACATATATTAAT
>NC_142937.1:57922785-57925285 GCF_046866305.1 Octopus bimaculoides | reverse complement strand
CGTCGACGAGTGACAGGGACCTTCTCTTTGTGGCTGGAGACTTCAACGGTCATGTCGGACGTCGTGCTGGGGGCTTCCATGGCATACATGGAGGCTATGGCTTCGGTTCCCGCAACGAGGAGGGAACCAGACTGCTGGAGTTCTGTGATGCAACCAATCTTATAGTCTGCAATACCAACTTCAGGAAACCTGCCAGTCACCTAGTCACCTACCGCTCCGGCAGACACTCTAGCCAAATCGACTACATCCTCGCCAGAAATAGGGAAAGAGGGCGGCTTATAAATGCCAAAACCTACCCTGGCGAAGAATGTACCCCACAACATAGATTAGTAGTTAGCGACTTTGGGATCAAGGCAAAATGGGTGCCCAGAATTAGACAGGCTTGGAGAAGAAGGGTGTGGAAGCTTAAAGACCCTGCAAACGGACAGAGACTTAGAGACAAGTTACTTGAAGCATTTAACGAAATAGAAGGGGATATAGCATCATACAACGTGGAAGACAATTGGAGATTTCTGCGGGACAACCTGTTGAAAGCCACCGACCAGATTTGTGGGTGGTGTAAGGTCCCCTCCCAACCCAGAGTAACGTGGTGGTGGAACAAGGAGGTAGACAGGGCTATTAGACAAAAGAAACAAGCTTGGAAGGACTGGAAGAACGGTGGTAGCAGGGAATTGTACCAATGTGCCAGAAGGGAGGCTAGGCGACAGGTTTATTTAGCCAGAGGGGAAGCAGATAAGGAAAGATTTGCCAATGTTCTGCGCCGTGAGGACCAAAGACTCGAGGTATTTCGGGTTGCAAGACAGTGTAGGAGAGAGAATAGTGATGTTGTAGGAGAGAAATGTGTTCGCATGGATGATGGTACGCTTGCATTAAATGAGGATGCAAAGAAAGAGGTCTGGAGATGCCACTACGATAGATTGCTTAATAAAGAGAATGAATGGGAGAAAGAGAGCCTGCCTTATGTCGACCCAATAGAGGGACCAGCTATCCGAGTTGATAGTACCAGGGTAGATAAAGCAATTAAGAGTATGAAGACCGGGAAAGCCCCCGGCCCATCAGGAATCACTGCAGAGATGCTCAAAATATCTGGCAGTGTTGGCTATAGCCTAGTCACCCGTATTACGAACCAGGTGATACACGAAGGAGTCATACCCTATGACTGGTGTAGCAGCATCATAGTCAACTGCTACAAAGGTAAAGGTGACGCTTTAGATACAAATAATTACAGAGGCATCAAGCTGTTAGATCAGGTTATGAAAGTTACAGAGAGGGTCATAGCCCAACTAATTAGGGAGCGAATCAATTTAGATGAGATGCAGTTTGGGTTCGTGCCAGGTAAAAGCACTACTGATGCCTTATTTCTAGTGAGACAGTTGCAAGAGAAATACCTAGCCAAGGATAAACCTCTGTACCTGGCTTTCGTTGACATGGAGAAAGCCTTTGACAGGGTCCCCCGATCCCTTATCTGGTGGTCAATGAGGAAACTTGGGATAGAAGAATGGCTAGTGAGAGCTGTGCGAGCCATGTACAGAGATGCGGCCAGTAAGGTGAGGGTTGGAAATGAGTACAGCAATGAATTCCGGGTAGAGGTAGGGGTCCACCAAGGTTCCGTCCTCAGCCCCCTATTATTTACCATAGTCCTCCAGGCAATCACAGAGGAGTTCAAGACAGGTTGCCCCTGGGAGCTCCTCTATGCTGATGACCTTGCCCTAATTGCGGAGTCACTATCAGAACTAGAGGAGAAGTTTCAGGTGTGGAAGCAAGGTCTAGAATTGAAGGGCCTTAGAGTCAACCTAGCTAAAACCAAAATCCTAATAAGTAGGAAGGTAGATAAAACACAAACCCCTTCAGGTAGATGGCCCTGCTCAGTATGTAGAAAAGGAGTAGGTAGTAACTCTATAAGATGTACCCGGTGCAAGCTATGGACACATAAGAGGTGCAGCAACATCAAAGGCAGGTTAACTAGCAAGTTAGTTTTTGTTTGTGGCAGATGTTCAGGTGCAATAAAGACTGCAAACAAACAGGAAACAACTTCTATCTCATTCCAGGGTGAAAAACTAGAGGTAGTCGATAGCTTCCGCTATCTGGGCGACCAAGTTAGTAGTGGGGGTGGGTGCGCTGAAAGTGTAGCTGCTAGAATAAGAATAGCCTGGGCAAAGTTTAGAGAGCTCTTACCCCTGCTGGCGACAAAGGGACTCTCACTCAGAGTAAAAGGCAGACTGTATGACGCATGCGTACGAACAACCATGCTACATGGCAGTGAAACATGGGCTGTAACTGCTGAGGACATACGTAAGCTCGCAAGGAATGAAGCCAGTATGCTCCGTTGGATGTGTAATGTCAATGTGAATACCCGTCAGAGTGTAAGTATCTTGAGAGAAAAGCTGAACATTAGAAGCATCAGTTGTGGCGTGCAAGAGAGACGATTGCGCTGGTATGGACATGTGGTGAGAATGGAGGAGGATAGCTGCGTGAAAAAGTGCCACACCCTAACAGTTGA
>NC_142937.1:57912785-57917785 GCF_046866305.1 Octopus bimaculoides | reverse complement strand
GACAGAGTGTAGAAGGATGGTGTTGGTGTTGTTAGAGGTGGTGCTGGAAACATTGATGGTGGTGGTGACGACGGTGTTGGTGATTGAGGTGGTGGTGGGGACCAGCCTTGTGTTGTTATTTGTAATGTCTAAGGTGGTAGTGGTGTTGTTGATATGTTGTTATTTGTTGTTCTAGTGGTGCTGTTGTTAGTGGTAGTGGTGGGGCTGGGGTTGAAGTGGTGGTGGTGGTGGGGGATGATGCTGGTGGTTGTAGTGATTGAGGTGATGGTGGTGGTGGTGAGTGGAGGTGGGAAGGGGGATGATGGTGCTGGTTGTAGTAGTTGAGGTGATGGTGATGGTGATGGTGATGGTCCTGTTGGTGGAATTGTTATTTGTGGATTTGTTCTTGTTATCTGTGCCATTCTTTGAATTAGTTGTGATATTGATGATGATGATAATAATGACAATATATGTTGGTGACAATCTCTCTCTCTCTCACTCCCTCTCTCTCCCTCCCCCTCTCTCTCTCTATGTCTATCTAGCAAAAGTAAAAATAGACAGCAGAGACAACCAAGTTTCTCTGTATGTATATATATATATATATATATATATATATGATAATACAAATAATATGTGAGTATATTTATATATACACATATGTGTGTTCGCGCGTGGGTATGTACATACATGTACGTATATATGCATATACTCACATATTATTTGTATTATGTATATATATATATATATGTATATATATATATATATATATATATATACACATACATACATGCGCACACACACACACACACATACATGCATATATATATATATATATATATATATATACACACATATACACACATGCATATATGCATGTGTATATATATACATGCACACACACATAGATGTATGTGTATGTGTGTGTGTGTATGTGATTGGCTGAGTGGAAAAGGCTGACCATCATCCTGTGCTGGTCAGGTTAAATAGTTTGAATCTTCTTCAGCCACATTGAATTAAGAAGCAGGTGCAGTAAGAGAAGTGGAAAAGTCCACTTTCTTCTTTAGTCTCCCTTCCGCCTACCCCCACCCCTGCCCCATCCATCCACCAACTTTTTTTTTAACATCTTTCTTCTCTAGCCACCACCACCACCACCACCACTAACAACAACAACAACACCTCTGTTCTGTTTCACCCTTTTTTTCTTTTTTGTCTTATCCCTTTGCATTCATCTTCCAAGTCTCTTTCTTTCTTTCTTTCTTTCTTTCTCTGTTCCTTTCTCCAATCCTTTAGCTGTCACCACCACCACCACCACCTCCATTCCACTTCACCTCCTTCTTGACCATAACTTCCATCACTACCACCACCGCCTCTACTACTACCACTACTCTTGCCATCACCATTACATCTATTTACTGCCTCTACTACTTATGTAGCTGCTCTTACTACTACTGATTATAATTACTACAGCTGCTGCTGCTACTACTACTACTACTACTACTACTACTACTAATACTAATACTAATACTATAACTGCTACTGCTGATACTACTATTACCACTGGCATAATTACTACTATTACTATCTGATGTAATTATTATTATTACCACTGCTACCCTGATGATACTACTACTACTACTACTACGACAACCACCACTACTACTGTTGTTGCTGCTGCTACTACTACTACTACTACTACTACTGCTACTACTGCTGCTACTACTACTACTAGTGGTGGAGACATTTCTCAGTGGGTAGATGTATGTGTATATGCTTAGGGAGCAGTCTATTATCTCCCCCACCCACCCCATCCTGCCCTTTCAACTATTTCCACCACCACCACCACTACTACCACCTTTACCACTGTCACCACCGTCATCATCACCACCACCAACACCACTACCACCACCACCGCCACCAGTATCAGGGCATTCAGCTAAAGCAGTTACAACTGTCACCTGCTCTCTCTCCCATACACCCATAATGTACATTAACGCATGCATACATACATACATGACATATATATGCATATACTCATTTACTATTTGTTTATATATATATATATATATATATATATATACATAGATACACATGCACACACATACATATATATACATATATACATGCATACACATGTACATACATACACAACTTACATACATACATAAATACACATATATATATATATATATATATATATATATATATATATATATGCATACATGCATACATACACACATGCATACACACATGCATACATACATACACAATATACATATATATATACTTGCATATTTACATGCACACATACATATATATGCATGCTCCAGCATGACCACAGTCAATTCACAGAAACAAATAAAAGAAAAAGTATATATATACATACATATATCACATACATACACATGTACATACATACATAACATACTTACATACATACATATATACATACACATATACATATATATATATGCATACATACATGCATACACATATACATATATATATATATATATATATACATATATGCATACATACACACATGCATACACACATACAGACAGACAGACACACATACATACATACATACACACAGACACACATACATACATACATACATACATACATACATAAATACATATATACATACATACATGCATACATACATACACGCATACATACATACATACAGACAGACAGACAGACACACATACATACAGACAGACAGACACACATACATACATACATACATACATACATACATACATACATAAATAAATACATATATACATACATACATGCATACATACATACACGCATGCACCTATGCACAACTAAACAACTAAAGCACTACCACTGTCCTGATAACAACAACAACAACAACAACAACAACAACAACAACAACAATCGTAACTCCATTACACAACATCAGCACCTTTAACCAAATCTCCTGCTCAGACTCCTCATCACAGCCATTATCATCGCCGCCCGCCGCCGCCAGCCGCCGCCCGCCGCCGCCCGCCGCCGCCCGCCGCCGTCCCTGCCGCCGCCCCCACCCCGGCTGTCCTTCTCTCTCCCACCCCCACCACCACTCCCTACCCACCCGCCCCCTTTTACACCCAACATCCAGACTAGTAAAAAGATGTCTTCTTAAGCTCTGAACTACCTTCATCATGACTGCCACCATGCCATGCCTTGCCATGCCTTGCAATCCTCTTTATTTATTTATTTATTTATTTTATTTATCTATTTATTTATCTATTTATTTATTTAGTTATTTATTCGTTTATTTATTTATTTGTTTATTTTATTTATTTATTTATTTATAAGGTGAAATGGTGGTGGGTGTCACCATGAGGGTACCTTGTAATAGTGTTGCCCTTGTCATTGCAGTTGTTGTTGTTGTTGTTGTTGTTGTTGTTGTTATTGCTGTTATAGCTCCTGGTTGCAGTGGTGATGGCGGTGGTATTGTGGATAGTGATGCTTTTAATTGTTGTTGTTGTTGTTGGTGGTGGTGGTGATAGAAGCAGTGCTTTTTCTTCTTGTGGATGTTGATGATGTGGTTGTTATTACTGTTTTACAGAGGTGGTGGTGGTGGTGGTGGTTAGGGTGTTTTTTGTTGATGGTGGTGATGGTAGTGCTCTTGTGGATGATGTTGATGATGATGATGATGGTGATTGTTGTGATGATTGCACTAATGTTATGTCAACGCTAACAATGATGATGATGTTGATGGTGATGATGATGATGATGCTTATGATGATGATAATTATGACGACGATGATGATGATGACGACGATGGTGATGATGATTACAACGATGTTGATGATGATGATGATGATGATGATGACGATTGTAGTGATGGTTGCACTAATTTTATGATGATGATGATGACGATGGTGATGTCTTGGTTGTCTCTCTCCTCTCTTAGGCTAACTGATAAAATTTTAACCGAATGGTCAGTTATTCTGATGGCAGGAGATAAATGTAAAGTGGTGCGGCAAAGCAGCTTAAGACAATGTCCACTTGCTTCTTCATCGTCCCTTTTTTCTTCCATACTGTCTTACATGGCCTTCTCATTTCTCTCTCCCCCCGCACCCACCCTACCTTTATTGTTTTTGTTTTCTTTTTCCATTTTCTTAGCTTTCTTTCTTTCTTTCTTCTCTCACTGACCATCTTCCCTGTCTCTGGACAGCCGCCCCTTCTGTCTCTATCTCCCTCTCCCTGTTGTTATAGCAATGGTCAGTTGTAAAAGAAATGAATTAGTTTTATTATATCTGGCCTCCATGACTCATAGTGCTTGGCAACATGGAAGCACTGCAAAATGGTGTTGTGTGACCACCACACTTTTAGATTAGTCTCTTCCCAAAGCAGACTGTCCACTATTTGAAGCTAATACTACTATCTACTCTTTTCCTCTTCTTTTTTCTTCCCTCACCATTTATCCTACCCTTACACCCTTCTTTTTTTTTATATATATATACATATATATATATATTCCTTTTTCCTTGTTGGCAAGTCTCTGTCTGTCTACCAGTCTGTCTCTCTCCTTCCTCCTTTGTCTCTCTCTCTCTCTTCCTCTCTCATCATCTTTGTCATTCTCTTCCTTGTCAATGACCACAACTTCTGGCTATAGCCATCACTTGTCCACTATGTTCCCTCTCCAGGCTTCCTCCTACTCTTTTCAACCAATATCCTATTCCTTCTTCATTATTCTCTACAAACCTTCACCTATTCCAGAACCAAACTTTGTAGACAATTCCTTTTCTTTCATTTTTATTTTTCTCTATTCCTTTCCCACCCACTTTAAAAATAGTAGCTGCTTCAGAATTTTATAGTTTCCCTGAAAACAACCACAACACAACATAAACATACAAGCAAATCCGTACTCAATATAAATATGGAATCACATTTTAGCTTAGACATAGACTAAAAATGCTAATCATTTTTCCCCCTCCTTCTCCTCTCTACATTAACTATGCACCTTGTATATCAAAATTAGCACCATTTATCCTCCACTATTG
>NC_142937.1:57897785-57907785 GCF_046866305.1 Octopus bimaculoides | reverse complement strand
GAGTCGATCTGTTCATCTAAAACCCTTCAGGGCCGTGCTCTGGCATGGCTGCAGTGAGCAGTTGGATGACTGAAACAAGTAAAAGATAGAAGATAAGATTTTATATATTTATAAATACATGTATATGTATGTATGTGAATGTATTACACACACATACACACTTATTGACGTGCAAATTTCATAAAACTATACAATATGCTACATTTTATCTCCCAAATCCTCAGGCTGTACCATAATTAAATATTGATATGCTATTAAACTGATGTCATATACATAAATCTGTGTGTGTGTGTGTGTGTGTGTGTGTGTGTGTGTGTGTGTGTGCGTGTGCGTGTGCGTGTGCATGCGTCTGCGCCTGCTTATATTTGCACTTTAAGAAACTTGGAGTGTTGTTGCCACTTCTAACAAAAATTCATTCATTTATTTCATGCCTTTGAAAACTTCTGAACTAAAAGATCTCTCACCTGAAAACAGGTAAGTATTGGTTACAGGAATAACGTTGGCTAAGCTATACTGACGTGACTTAGCTATGCCGACGTAGAAAACAGATATAAACTAGAAGTTACTTCTGTGTGTGTGTGTGTGTGTGTACATTTATACAAAGGCAAGCAACTTTTTGCTTATGTCTCTTTTCTATAGCTTATGTCTCTTTTCTATAGCTTAGCCAATGCTGTTTCTGTAACTAATACTCATCTGTTTTTCAGATGAGGGGTCTTTTTTTTTCACAAGTTTTCAAGTCATGAAGTGAATGAACTTTGGTTAGAAGTGGTAATAACACTGTAAAGACGTTATGCATAAACTTATGCATACGTGGTCTGATCCAATAAGTATCAAGACTATTACCATAGTAACGAAGTTAAAGCATGCAGAATAAAGCTGCTTGGCACAGATTGACCTCGAATTCTGTTGTGCATGCGCACTAAGTTTTAACGTTCTAGCTCACTCCCGCTGTTTACAGCAATGCTTAGAAGGAAAGTGTGTAGCGTGTAATCGTCGCATTGACCAGGACAGAGAAAGCTGAACAGAGAATCTGCATTAAATTTTGCCGAACGCTTCACGATACCTGCTCAGAGGCCTACGCAAAGTTTTCAAAAACTTTTCATCATTCTCGACACTATCAAGGAGATCTTGGGCAACTGAAACCTGAGTGTGTTTTTGGTCAGTTGCAAGCAGTTTTGGCACAAACTTGGCAGAAACACATCTCATGTCCAAATCTTCAGTGACAATGGACTGAACTGAACCGTAACTAATCTGCACATCTTCTGATAACTTACAGACGGTAATTCGACGATTTTCCCTCACGGCTTCACGCACATCTGCGGTGTTTTTCTCAGTTCTACTGGTTGCAGGACTCCCAGGACGTTCGTTATTATCAACATTTTTTCGGCCCTCTTGGCAACGTATGAACCACGCGTAAACTTGTGTGCGGCTCATAGACTCCTCTCTACACATTTTCTGCAGCATTGCGTTGGCCGCTGAGCAGGTACCGCCATGCCAACTTTCTCTGTCATGGTCAATGCGAGGATCACATGCTACAGACGTTCCTTCCAAGCACTGCTGTAAACAGCGGAAGTAAGCTACAACGTTAAAACTTAGCGCGCATGCATAGCAGAGTCCAAAGTCAACCTGTGCCAAACAGCTTTACTCTGCGTGCTTTGTTACTATGGCAACAATCCAGATACATATTGATCAGACCTCGTAAATACTTGTGTGTGTGTGTTCGTGTGTATGTGTTATATATATATATATATATGTGTGTGTGTGTGTGTGTGTGTGTGTGTGTGTGTGTGTGTACGTATATATGTATCTCTCTCTCTCTATATATATATATATTAAATAATAAATGTGTCTGTGTATGTGCGTGTTTATGTATATGTATGTATGCATGTATAATGCATATATGGCTACAGGACGTCACCAGTGGTGCAAATAACATGAAATACGTAAACAACGTGAAAAAATGGAAAACAGGACAAGTAAACACAGAGAAAGGACCCTTCATCAGTTGTCGGCTGTCTATCTACTCCTCATTTCAAGTGTTTACTTATCCTGTTTTCCATTTTTTCTCGTTGTTTACGTATTTCGTGTTATTTGTACTGTTGGTGATGTCCTGTACCGATATATGCACGTATACATACATACATACATACATACATATATATATATATATATATATATATATATATATATATATATATATATATATATATATATAATCATAATCATAAATATATAGGGCTTAGCATGAGATGCTTCACCAACATACTGAAAATTTAGAAATAGCAGTCAAAGAACTACTGATTCCAAACTACAAATTTTTCTCTAACGGATGGCGATATTTATGGCACACACAGAACAAAAACAGAAGAAAAAAGCAAAAACAAACCTGCCTTTAGTTAACCATGTACGACGTTTCACGGTTAAGAGTATAAAGCTACCCTACTCCGATCATCAGCATGGTGTTCGATGAATTTGAAAGTGTCTATATACTCATGGGAATTTGTCGCATGATCAAATTCCCATGAGTATATAGACTCACACTTTTATAAGAGTTACGATAAGTAATTTATTTTGAGGGACAAGTATTATTAAATTTATAATTTTTTTGTCTCCTTGCAATTAATGTTATACTTTTTTTAATTTAGATCGATTATTATCGGTTACAATAATTGCTAAATTAGACAGTAGAATTAGAAAGTTTAACAGCAGACTTATTGAATATTTGATAGTACTTATGTTGTGTTGCAAAATTGTGCGCAATTTTCATTTGACATATCCTGCAAGTGGAACGTTATACCATGTAATATTCCGTTTTCTGTTTCATTCATTCAGTAATAGGTTATTATGATGAATGATGGAAAAGTAACTCCTTACCTTAGTAAATGAATAAACAGAGAAGTGTTTATTATAGAATATGGAGACTGGGAAATATTGCTTGCTACTATCAGTATTTGAAATATCACAGTGATTTTTATAACTTTTAAATCTTGATTTACTAAAAGCCAGCAAAGAATCATATTTCTTCAGTAGCAACAATGGTTTTTAAGTTTTCTATGGTATGTGGTACTCTGATAGTGATTTACAGAAATATAGTTCTTACTTATAGTGAGACTAATAGGTTTTGACAAGGGGAAGTTAGTATTATTTTTATATTCAGATGGTGAAAGATTATATTTATCGTTGCTATTTGGTAAAATAAAACAAAAAAATATATAACTTCCCTGCTTTCATTAGACAGCTTGTCACCACTTAAATTTATAATATGCCTTTTAATTTTGGCACAAGGTCAATATTTTAAGGTGGGGAGTTGATTACATCAACTCCAGTGCTCAACTGATACTTATGTCATTGACCCTGAAAGAATGAAATGTAAAGTCGACAGAATTTGAAATCAGAAAGTAAAGAAAGACTAATGCTGCTAAAAATTTTGTCTGACATGCTGACGATTTGCATTATTTACATTATTTACATTTGACTAATATTTGTCCTCATCTTGTTTTTTGTTAACACAGCGTTTCGGCTGATATACCCTCCGGCCTTCATCAGGTGTCATGGGGAAATTTCGAACGTAGGTTCTCATTCCTAAGATATTTTTCGATGTTATTATTGTTATTATTGTTGTTGCTGTTGTTGTTGTTTTTTTCTTCTTTCTTCAAATTTTCTTCCATTTCTCGCCGAGTGTTTTCCGTACACCTAGGGCAGAGAAACTCGTTGTATGCATTCCCAGTTTACACACGCAAATTCACAGGTAAAACATGTATTTAAGAATAAAAAAAAAATTTCTTTTAAATTCATGAATGGATGTTGTTTTCACAGCGATATTGCTCTTCTTAGTACATGAGTCGTTCCAGTTAGCACGATTTTTTGCACTTCCTGTAGGGATGGTAAGCCTGGTATCATTTTCAAATAGGTTTCAGTACCTTTTTTTTTTATCATTCCTAGAGATCCTACAATCACTGGTATGGTAGTCGCCTTGAGGTGCCACATTTTTTCAATTTCTATTAGCAAGTCTTTATATTTACTGATCTTGTCAAATTCTTTTATAATAATATCCAGTTTATTAGCTTTTATAGTTTTGTCGGTATGTACGGGGAAGTCCCAGAGAATTGACACATTTTCTCCCTCAGTTACAGCTTCAGGATGATGTTTATACCATTTGTCAGCGGTTTTGATTTTATAATGCCGACATATTGTCCAGTGTAAATACTGGTCGACTCTGTCATGTCTTGCTTTATATTCTACAGGTGCTAAGACTCTACACCCTGAGATTAGGTGGTCTATAGTTTCAATCGCATCGTTACAAAATCGGCATTTGGGGTCAGCTCCATTTTTTATCACATTGGCTTGGTAGTTCCGGGTTAATAAGTTTTGGTCTTGAGCAGCCAGTATGAAACCTTCACTCTCTGCTTTTAGCCCTGAACTTCGTAACCACTGATGCGTGCGTTTCTGGTCGACATCAGCTTGTTTGCTACGAGCCACATACTTGCCATGCAGAGGTTTCTGTTCCCATCTGCTAGCTAATTTTTCATGTGCTTTTGTCTTTGCAATTAATTTTATTTTCTTTGCAGTAGCAGTTGGCGAATTTCCTTCAACCTGATCAAGCTGGTGGGTATCTAAGAATTCGGTAGCGAATTTTTTGCTCTCTTTCAGAATAGAGTGAAGTTTTTTCGGTCTTTCATGTTTTTCAACAAGTTTCAGCATCCAATCGTTGGTTGTTTCAAGGTATTTGGCCAGTTCGATTGTGGTGGTTTTGTACGTAAGTTCAAGCTGGATCAAGCCTCGACCTCCCTGAGCTCTGGGAAGGTAAAGACGATCCACGTCTGCCTTTGGATGATGCATCTTATTACAAGTCAGTAGCTTGCGGATTTTTCTATCAATTTTGACTATTTCACTGGTATTCCAGTTAAGCACATTGAAGCTATAAAGAACAACTGGGACTGCTAAGGAATTTATGGTTAACACCTTATTGTATGCAATCAGCTCAGACTTCAGAACTGCTCGAACTCTTCTATAACATTCCTTCCTAACCTTCTCTTTCATGCTTGCATGCTGGATACAAGAGCCTTCATTTATTCCTAGGTATTTATAGGTTTGTTCCTGCTCAAGTTCTTTTATTACTGTTTCGACATCTAATTCTATTGAACTTGACTTTACTAGTTTCCCTTTCTTAAAAGTGGCTTTGGCACACTTTTCAAGGCCAAACTCCATCCCGATATCATCACCGAATCCTTTCACAGTATGTAGTAGTCCTTGAAGCTCTTCATCATCTTTGCCATATAGCTTTAAATCATCCATATAAAATAGATGGCTTATTTTCTTGTTGTCAATTTTGTAGTCATACCTTGTTCTATTCAGTTCACGTGAGAGTGGTATTAGTGCTATGCAGAAAATTAGTGGTGAAAGCGAATCACCCTGGAAAATGCCACAGTCTATGCTATATTATTATTATTATTATTATTATTCAGGTCACTGCCTGAATAATAATAATGATGATGATGATGATGATGATGATAATAATAGCAATAATAACATCGAAAAATACCTTAGGAATGAGAACCCAGGTTCGAAATTTCCCCCAAGACACCTGATAAAGGCTGGAGGGTATAACAGCCGAAACGTTGTGTTAACAACAAAGAAGATGAGGACAAATATCCGTCAAATGTAAATAATATAAATAATGTACATAATTCCTCGTCTCTTAAATATAGAACTGTATGCTGACGATTGTCAGGTTGCCTGCTTACTTAGAACTGTCATATTAATTACAATAATATTTAATACAGAAATTTATTGTTGTCACTTCTAGGTTTTATTGCAATTTACTTTAAGTTTTTGAGACAGTTTACATTCACTATCATAGGACGGTAGACTCCATGTCAACCAAAGTACGTGGAAAGATATGGGTAAATTGTGTTCATATACTTAGCGTTCGTGTGTCTGTTAGCATATGTGTAATCAATTAGTCAATGTTAGGATGTGTGTAATCAATTAATCAATTTTACCTAATCAGAAAACAGGATTTGGAAGCTAGCATTTTCTGCATGATAGCTGTCTATCACAAAATGAAAGCAAAATCATTAGGAGAAGGAATTTTTATTAAACAAACGAAAGCAAAGCATTACGACGACGAAAATTGTAAAAACTTCTGAAGTTTTAATAAGTTTTAATGAATAAAGTCATGTGAAACACTCGGACAGACATGTAAATAATTAAAAAAGGGAAAAAAATCCTCAGCAAATTTTTTTTCTGTAAAAAATTGCACAAATCTGTCCTGATCAAGAGCCCTATCTGTCAGGAAAAGCATGGTCTGACATGGAATAAACAAAAATTTATATAAGACGTTCTATTGTAAAAATTGCCCAGTAACGATCGGCTATTCAGCTAATCATCATCATCATCATCATCATCGTTTAACGTCCGCTTTCCATGCTATCATGGGTTGGACGATTTGACTGAGGACTGGTGAAACCAGATGGCTACCCCAGGCTCCAATCTGATTTGGCAGAGTTTCTACAGCTGGATGCCCTTCCTAACGCCAACCACTCAGAGAGTGTAGTGGGTGCTTTTACGTGTCACCCGCACGAAGGCCAGTCAGGCGGTACTGGCAACGGCCACGCTCAAAATGGTGTATTTTATATGCCACCTGCACAAGAGCCAATCCAGGGGCATTGGCAATGATCTCTACGAAGGCCAGTCAGGCGGTACTGGCAACGGCCACGCTCAAAATGGTGTGTTTTATGTGCCACCCGCACAAGAGCCAGTCCAGGGGCACTGGCAACGATCTCGCTCGAAAATCCCACGAAGGCCAGTCAGGCGGTACTGGCAACGGCCACGCTCAAAATGGTGTATTTTATGTGCCACCCGCACAAGAGCCAGTCCAGGGGCACTGGCAACGATCTCACTCGAAGGTCCTTACACATGCTGCGGGCACAAGTGCCAGAAAGGCGACGCTGGGCACAGGTGCCATCACGATTTCGATTTCGCTTGCCCCAATAAGTCTTCACAAGCTGAGTTTCGTGTCCAATGAGGGAGACGACGTTGGCATGGGTGCCAGTCGTCAAATTTCACTCGATTTCGATTTCACTTGCCTCAACAGGTCTTCGCAAGTGGAAGTTTAGTGTCCAATTTACCTCGATTTCAATTTCACTTGCCTCAGCAGGTCTTCGCAAGTGGAAGTTTAGTGTCCAATTTACCTCGATTTTGATTTCACTTGCCTCAACAGGTCTTCGCAAGTGGAGTTTAGTGTCCAATTTAACTCGATTTCGATTTCACTTGCCTCAACAGGTCTTCGCAAGTGGAGTTTAGAGTCCAATGAAGGAAGGAAGGAAGGTACGCATAAGTGGACTGGCTGGGCCTTAGATTTAGGTCTCACTTGGCTTTCCAGATCTTCTCACGCACAGCATATTTCCAATTGGCATCTATAATTATACATACATGCATATATGGGTACAGGACATCACAAAAAACGTGTATATATATACACACACACACACACATATACACATGCATGCCCGTCGTATATATATAAATATACGTAATGTATATATATATGTATATGTGTGTTCATGTGTGTATGGGCATTGTATATAAATATATGTGTGTATGTGTGTGTGTATTTATGTGTGTGTGTCTTTGTTGTCTGTGTTTGTGTGTGTGTGTGTATCCCCACCACTACTTGACAATCGATGTTGGTGTTTTTACATCCCTGAAACTTACCAGTTTCATAAAAGAGACCAACAGAATAAGTACTAGGCTTACAAAGAATAAGTCCTGGGGTAATTTCTTTGACTAAAAATCCCTTTAATGTGATGCTCCAGCATGGCTGCAGTCAAATGACTGAAACAAATAAAAGAATAAAAGAATATATATATATGAAAAAAATGAATAGAAATATTTTATCTGATAGTTTTCCACATTAATAATTAGATATTTATAAGTTATTCGGTATTTACAAAAGGTGACTTGGATAGGAGTTTCTTGGTTAAAAGTGGTTTTCAAACTGATACTATTATCTAGTTTCAAGTATAATTGATTAAAATTACATTTAATATCAGAGATCTGATTATTAAAATATCTAAAAATTGATGGATAATTTGTCTTGTTAATATTGGTTTCACATTTTGGTACAAGGCCAGCAATTTCTGGGAATAGCATAATTCAATTACATCACTCCAAGTGGTCAACTGGTACTTATTTTATCGACCCCAAAAAGATGAATGGGAAAGCCAACCTTGGCAAAATTTGAACTCAAAATGTAAAGACAGGACCCAATAACACTAAGCATTTTGTCTGACATGCTAATGATCTGGCCAACTAAACACATTTAAATTGATTATATTAAAGAAAGAAGTTATCAAATTTTTAATTTTCTTATTTTGATTAGATTTTCTGATTACAGAATGCTGATAAAAGATTACATTTCATCCTAATAAGTAGGAAGGTAGATAAAACACAAACCCCTTCAGGTAGATGGCCCTGCTCAGAATGCAGAAAAGGAGTAGGTAGTAACTCTATAAGATGTACCCGGTGCAAGCTATGGACACATAAGAGGTGCAGCAATATCAAAGGCAGATTAACTACGAAGTTAGTTTTTGTATGTGGCAGATGTTCAGGTGCAATAAACACTGTAAACAAACAGGAAACAACTTCTATCTCATTCCAGGGAGAAAAACTAGAGGTAGTCGATAGCTTCCGCTATCTGGGTGACCAAGTTAGTAGTGGGGGGGGGGGGCGCTGAAAATGTAGCTGCTAGAATAAGAATAGCCTGGGCAAAGTTTAGAGAGCTCTTACCTCTGCTGGCGACATAGGGACTCTCACTCAGAGTAAAAGGCAGACTGTATGATGCATGTGTACGAACAGCCATGCTACATGGCAGTGAAACATGAGCTGTGATTGCTGAGGACATGCGTAAGCTCGCAAGGAATGAATCCAGTATGCTCCGCTGGATGTGTAATATCAATGTGCATACCCGTCAGAGTGTAAGTATCTTGAGAGAAAAGCTGAACATAAGAAGCATCAGTTGTGGTGTGCAAGAGAGACGATTGCGCTGGTTTGGACATGTGGTGAGAATGAATGAGCATAGCTGCGTGAAAAAGTGCCACACCCTAACAGTTGAGGGAACCCATGGAAGAGGTAGGCCCAGGAAGACCTGGGCTGAGGTGGTGAGGCAAGACCTTCGAACATTGGGCCTCACCGAGGCAATGACTACTGACCGAGACCTTTGGAAATGTGCTGTGCGTGAGAAGACCCGGCAAGCCAAGTGAGATCGTTGCCAGTGCCCCTGGACTGGCTCTTGTGCGGGTGGCACATAAGATGTACCATCTTGAGCGTGACCGTTGCCAGTACCGCCTGACTGGCCTTTGTAGGGTTTTCGAGCGAGATCGTTGCCAGTGCCCCTGGACTGGCTCTTGTGCGGGTGGCACATAAAAGATACCATTTCGAGCGTGGCCGTTTTTGTGCGGGTGACACGTAAAAGCACCCACTACACTCTCTGAGTGGTTGGCGTTAGGAAGGGCATCCAGCTGTAGAAACTCTGCCAAATTAGATTGGAGCCTGGTGTTGCCATCCGGTTTCACCAGTCCTCAATCAAATCGTCCAACCCATGCTAGCATGGAAAGCGGACGTTAGACGATAGAATAGTTTCTTAAATCTTAAAATTATTCATAACTAATCACTGAAGGTAATATTACCATCTACAAGAAATGTAGTATAAATTTTAAAATATAACTTTTTAAGGAATATTATTAGCAACAGCAACAGTATTGATAGCAAATTTATCTCCACTTAAAAGTGGGTATTGTGTTAGAACACAAAATACTGCAAAATTTACCATGAGAGAAACTCTCATAATGGCTTTCAGTGTATATAAGCAGTCATGGTTATATTGCTAGAGGGAAGATAATTCACCTGCCAATGCCACCTTTGATACTACCAGATAAAGAGATCTTGGCCTTCTCTGGCTTTGCCAATGGTAGATGCCTGGACACTGGAGATAGTAGGA
>NC_142937.1:57855285-57892785 GCF_046866305.1 Octopus bimaculoides | reverse complement strand
CATGAATTCTGCAGCACATCCAGAGAAGGATATGAAATGCTGCCCTTCACCATTATAGTTGGACCGTCTATGCAATTTAATTTGCAATAATTCTTTACAGAATAAATTACTCAAGGAAGAAGGAAAGTGTTTATAACTTTACAAGGCCTTTCGGTTTCCACTGTCAACATCTATAGGCAGCAACTTATAGGAAAAACAAGCTGAAAAGGTTTCAAGAACGATCTAATTATAGATAGAAAAGTTTAAATGAATGTAAATTTGGGAATTAGAGCTCAGACAAATTAAAAAGGAAAAGAGTTGTATGTAGGTGGGAACATCAGATGAGCTTAAAGAGAGGGAGTATTTATATTAGCCATTCTCAATGAAAGGTATATAGCTTTTGGTGGTCTTGATACTATTGAAGGAATCCACAGATTAAAAACTGTAAAAAATGATGGATGGATGATTGATGTTTGTTGAGGCTACAGCCAAAAATTGCAAGAACAGGAAACCAGAGGATTTATGAATCCCTGAAAACCGAACCAATGAAACATTGAAGTAGTATTTTATGTTCAGATCATCATGAAGAAATATTCA
Source organism: Octopus bimaculoides (assembly GCF_046866305.1). Classification (NCBI taxonomy): domain Eukaryota; kingdom Metazoa; phylum Mollusca; class Cephalopoda; order Octopoda; family Octopodidae; genus Octopus; species Octopus bimaculoides. The sequence continues at coordinate 57,892,209 of NC_142937.1, read as the reverse complement.
AAGGGCCAGAAAGCTGCTGTGAATGTTGTAGGGTAATAGACATTGGTCCAAAATTGAACCTCAACATTAAGAGGCTTTTACTGGTGACAAACGAACTTCTCTGTGTCTAAGTGCACAAGTATTTATTTGGATATTGACAGAGAGAAAACATAAAGCTTAAAATATAAATTGAATGTTAATCAAGATGTCTCCATCAAAATGGTGCTTCGAGAACAAAGAACAGTAAAAAAAAAAAAGAACTGAAGAAAATGATGAACAAGCGTACAAGGTATATTATTACACTGTAAGAAAGTAACAGAGATGTATAAGCCAACAACAGATCATTTGAATGGAGAGTCAGAAAGGTGGTTTCATTGACAACATCCATATGCTGGATTAATATTTCGGAAAGCTGTGACCCTTGATTATCACTGTCCAATCTGGAACCTGATATCATGAAACTCATAAAAGAGCCTCAAGCTTAAGTATAGCATTAGGTTTTATAGATGCTAATTTCATGCTTTCTCTTTTTTTTTACTTATATTCTATCCAGTATGTTGAAATATTTATGTTTGCTTGGTTTTCAAGAATATATGATTTCAGTATTTCATTGGAGGGATGAGTAGGACCTGAAAACTGAGGTAGCCATGTTAAGAAAAATGAATTTGGCATTTTTAGAGGATCTGAGAAGCAGTTACAGTAGCGGTAGAAGAGTCACAGTGTAGAAACACATAATATATAAGGTAGCAGTTGTAGAGTATATAACTGGCACAAGCAAAAGGGTGAGAATTTTTTGCGACATATTTGAATTGTTGAGAGTAAAAGTGGTAAAGGTTGGTAAAGATTTATAAGAAACCTTTGTTAATCATTGTGGATAGAATAATTCAAAAGACTGATTGTTTAAAATATGTATTTTAATATATTCTGTCATTTCAATTTTTAAACAGAAATATTTGATTATATAAAGACACTGCAATTTATTGGAGCACAATTTCTTTTATTCTATTTTATTTCACTCTGTCCGGAAATGGAGTTTGGTTTTCAAGTTCATAGAATTTCTTCTGTGTTAGTGTTGTGGCAAGAACTAGTTTAATTCTTTTAATGTAACCGCCAACAGTTTCGTGTTGAAGTGAAACGTTTTGAGTAGACAAGGCATTGGACAACCCATAGGTGTGTAGGGGTGAGGAGAGTACACTTAATTCCATGTATTCCATTCCTTCTAATTTTGGGAAATATGTACTAAGTCTTCTGGGAATATTGCCTAGAGTAAATAGAATGATGTTCTCTGACCTAGGGAACGGAGGAAATTTTTTTGTCTCTTCTACTTAATACTGCAAAGTGCAGCGCTAATTATAGGCTTGATGTGAATCTGTGTGCGTTGTGAAGACGCTCAACTCATCATTATATCAATTATTTCTGTAGGTGAAATATATGCTGTGAATATACGTGGAAGAAAATAAATCTAGTATGAGACAAAGACATAGTAGATACAATGGGAATGCTTTCATGGGGAAAGTTTGGACGCAAAGAATGGTTGGTGATAGGTGAAATGCTAAATATATGGTAAGAGGATTGGGATAGTGCCAGAAAACTCCAAAGAAAAAGAAGCCATGATAGTAAGAGTAGAAATTGCTATGGAATTAGACTAGGAATTTGCTCAGAGAGAAGATTTTACAGTGAAAAAGATTTGCTTTTTGTTTGATTTTGAAGCAGTGCACTAAAGAATAGCCTGTGGACTGAAAGATAGTAATCCTTAATTAAATGGATTTTAGGCTTTCTATAATATTAGAAGGTATTCATTCACGGCTGAAGATAAAATAACAAATAGATTTTGGCTTGGAAAAAGTAGTTGATGTAGTCTTGCTTGAGACATTTTGACCAGTGTTAAATTTATGTGGTCTCTAAAGCTGGTTGGTGCTAACATCTGAATAGTGTCTTACTTTATTCAAAATATTTGTTCATCATTGATGTGAACAAATTGAGTATACGACTCGTGTCTTAAAGATAAGCAATATCAGCAACATATTAGTAGTGTTGATATACTCATTTTATTTTCCTTACTTCAAAATCTTGTTTCTTTTGTTTTTCTGTTTATCCTTCCTTGTATCTATTCTTTTGTTTTTCATTTTCTTTTTCTTTCTTTCTTTCTTTCTTTTTATCCCTTTGTTCACCTGTTCACTATTTTTAACATTATTATCGACGAAGAAGTCTTAATGTGGCAGCGAGAAATAGCAGCCCATTGTCTTCAAATAACCTGCTACTGTCTTAAAAAGAATACATACTGGACGGTCCTCGATACTTTATGTCTAAAAAAAAATTTTAAATAGAATGGTCATGACTGGAGTGTCTTTCGATTACATGTCTACATAATCAGAGCTGAGCTAGGATTAAAAAACAACTACAAATTTATATGATAATATTGATTTCAAATTTTGGCACAAGGTTAACAATTTCGGGGGAGTGGGTAGTCCATTATGACTGGTACTTATTTTATGAACCCTGAAAGAATGAAAGGCATAGTTAACCTTGGTGAATTTTGAAATCAAAACATAAAGATGAACGAAATGCTGCTAAGTATTTTGCCTGGCGCGCTAAGGTATCTGCCAGCTCACTGCCTTAATTAGAATGATGATAATGATTTCAAATTTTGGCCCGAAGCCAGTAATTCAAAGGAGTGGGATAGTCGATGACTTATTTTATCGACCCGAAAAGATAAAAGGCAAAATCAACCCTGGCGGAATTTGAACTCAGAACGTAAAGACAGATGAAATGCCGTTAAGCATTTTTGCCCGGCAAGCTAACAATACTACCAGCTTGCCGACTTAATTAATATGATAATAATTATAATGATATTGATCTCAAGCTTTTATATAAGGCCATACATTCATTAACGGTGGATATAGGTGCAGGAGAGGGTGTGTGGTAAATAGCTTGCTTACCAACCACATGGTTCCGGGTTCAGTCCCAATGTGTGGCACCTTGGGCAAGTGTCTTATACTATAACTTCAGGTTATAGTAGACAGAAACTGAAAGAAGCCCGTCGTGTATATATGTGTGTGTGTGTGTGTCTGTGTGTCTGTGTTTGTCCTCCCACCATCGCTTGATAACCGATACTGGCGTGTTTACATCCCCATAACTTACTGGTTCAGCAAAAAAGCCCAACCGATAGAATAAGTACTAGGCTAACAAAGAGTAAGTAAGTCTTGGGGTCGATTTGTTCGACTAAAGGCGGTACTCCAGCATGGCCACCAGTCAAATGACTGAAACAAGTAAAAGCATATAAGAATAGAGCATTGAATTTACTTGGGTTTACAACTGGTACTGTGTGGATAGTGAAAAAAATGATAAGTCAACTCCTCGCAGTGTTTTGCTGCAGAACTTAACGAGACATATTTAGATCAGTACAGGTAGCGGAGTGACGTTTCATCAGGTACTTTATCCTCTTTCTAAGAATTCATTACTTATAACAGCATCTGCATTACCAATGCCATTCTGGTCGCCCATCACTATTATCATCAGCATCGTCCTCATCACGCAGATTGCCATTTTTGTCACCCCTCTATCCTACCCCTCATTATCACTCTCATATATATGTGTCTATGTGTGTTCACACATTTAGTTACTCACTCACGTATACACACATATATACACACACTTATGCATATATACACACACATGTTTGTTTATGCACATAATACATATACAAATACACAGATAAATTTTAACTTTCATGCACCTATCTACAAGCACACGTAAATTTTAATACATATAAACACACAAACATACGTAGGAACTCATATGCATACACTTATATATAACAAAATACATATATATAGGCGCAGGAGTGGCTGTAGGCGCAGAAGTGGCTGTGTGAGAAGTAGCTGGCTTACCAACCACATGGCCCTGGGTTCAGTCCCACTGCGTGGCACCTTGGGCAAGTGACTTCTGCTATAGCCTCGGGTCGACCAAAGCCTTGTGAGTGGATTTGGTTGACGGAAACTGAAAGAAGCCCGTCGTATATGTGTGTGCGTTTGTGTGTGTGTGTGTGTGTGTGTGTGTGTGTGTGTGTGTGTCTGTGTTTGTCCCTCATCATCGCTTGACAATCGATGTTAGTGTGTTCTATGGTCAATTTGTTCGACTAAAAGCACTGCTCCAGCATGGCTGCAGTCAAATGACTGAAACAAGTAATAGAGTATAACCATATGGATACGTTCATACACATGTATATATGAAGGCAGTACTGTCTTAGGTACCCAGCAGGGATTCATGTAAACAATAACAAATAGAAAAAATACATATAAACACACCTACATAATATATCACGTGATCGAGCAGACTATCAGATGTTGTTATACATCGCTGGTTACAATGCGCTTTGCATCATTTTAGCTTTCAAATGATGCCACCTCGCTAGCTTGGTGGGCAGGCCAACATTACCCCTGATCGGAAAGGTATCACGTCGCAGGGTTACCCTTCTATAGGTGAGTAAACTGGAACAACATGAAATGAAGTGTTTTGTTTAAGAACACAACACGTAGCTGGTCTGAGAATCGAAACCACGATCTCCTGATCGTGAATGCAACATGCCTACCCACTAAGCCATGTGCTTGCACATACACATTATATACAAAGGTAAAAATAACAGCACATATCTACACATGTGTATGTATGTGTGTGTATATATATATATATATATATATATATATACTGTATATGAAGTTTCCCGCTTCATCCGTGCGTTAGTGTTACATGACAGTATATTTTGCGCTTAAAATGAATGCCGACACAGTTGAGTGAACATGTTTAGTTCAATCAAGATTATACAGGTCAAACAAAGCTTACTCTAAGAAATAGACTGACCATTCACCGACAACAAATACGAGATCCCAGTACTAGACAGATTCCATTGAGTGGACACATAGACATATGTGCAAAAAATAAGTTCCCCAAATTCCAAGTCTTCCCACTCTACCTATGTTCAGTGAATACTACAGACAAAGCTCGGATAAACAATGAAAATACTTTCATACAAATCTACAAACCAAGACTTAGCAAACTTTAACAGAGTATATACACAAATAACTATTCTCACATAAAACTCATTCTGCCACTTAACATGATGACCCTACACAGCTAACAACCTAAATCTTAGCAACTGGGCTACATACAAACGACTCCTGTTCATTTACCCATCAGACTTATTAAATTGGAGTGCCTTGATTGTAACTAAACATGTTCACTCAACTATGTGGGCCTTCATTTTTAGGCGCAAAATATACTGTCACATGGCACTAACGCACGAAAACGTACAAAAGGTTATAAACTTAATCACGTGTTCATTCTCTACAAACACTTGACAGAAAACACTCAGAGTATTAATTGTTTGGACATGTTCAGTCAACCGTATCAGCCTTAACTTACGACGCCAAACATTGTCACTTGATGCTAACACACTGACGTAGCGGGGAACCTACAAAATGTTTTTAAACCTGTCATGTGACTACCCTCTACTAATCAAATCCTATTGAAAACATGTACTAATTTGAGCCATGAACCCCCTATGAAAATAGGGCAAGCTTCGAGCACTAGTCAGAAGCAAAACAGCTGCAACATAAACTAAGTCTTTCTATTTTAACATTTTGAAAATCAGTGTAACGTGTGAAACCGGTTAAATCTTTAAATATAATAATAAAAAATATTTTATTTATTCTCAGTGCATTTTCAACTTCTATTTTTCCTATATTTCTACCTCTGCGGAATAAAATAACTTTGTTTTATATATATATATATATATATATATATATATATATATATATATATATATATATATATGAGAGGTATTGGTATCTAGAAGACCCAAAGAATGGCAGGTGACGTCAATAAGTGCTATGGACAGACCGTAGTTAAACTCTTGGTTCGATAGTGATACGAGTGAGGAGTCTAATGTAGGTCTTGTATTAGCATATATATATATATATATATATATATATATACATACAAACATACACACACATATATATGTAATGTGTGTTTGCTGGCTAAAACAGTTCACAAATTGAGTGATCGAAATGGACAAGTTTAGCCGAGAATAATATCAACCAACTTAGGCTTCCAGTAATAAGCTGGCTTCTCTATGCTTGTAAAAATTTATTTAGGTCTGATGTCGGTTAAACTGACTACTCCTTTCCTTGTTATATGAAATTTTGCTTGATCGCTGTACACACACACACACACACACACACACACACACACACACACACACACACACACACACACACACAAATATATAAAGCTAGATTTACTTTTACAAGCTTTTCTTCTCATAAGCTTGGTCCAAGGTTCTAGAAAGTTCTTTGTGGTAATGAATCATTCAGATAATTGCACAAAAGAAACGACAAAAGTCATCTGTTATCTAAGCCCAATCAGTGTAGTCAACTGAACTCAATTAGAGCAGTTGTTTTGAAAACCAAACCAATAAACCTGGAATTTTCTTATTAAAAGAAGAGCCATCAACAACACATGCTTGTTTTCTTTATTATTAAAAGTAATGAGCCTTTTTAATAATCCTTGATGCTTACAATGTCTGATGCTAACGAAGCAAAATCATTGCTATAGGATTAAAAGGGATTAATATACTACAGAAACAATGATGGATCACATTGAATTATGTATCTTATTTATTATTTATTTATTCTTTATTTATTCTTGCTTTAGCTCTTCTTTTCGGTTTATATAATTTACCACTGATATGCTAGGGACGTGATAATCTTTTTATTCACAAACAGATATTAGTAGAATAGTGGAGATTATAAAGGAAGGATTTATTCAATCACTTACGTTAAACTATGTTATTTGTTCGTATATATCTTATAATCGTAGCTAAGCAATACCTTTTTTGAAAACAAAGGTATTATATGAATTAAAATATAAAAAATATATAAGCAATTAAGATATAAAAATTAAAATACAAATAAATTGTACTATTAAAATGCAGTTAAATAAACAATGCAAAATGTCATAAAAAATAAATAACAAAAAATAAATTGTAATTATAATACTATTAATAGATAATTAATATACAGTAATTAATCTTTTGAACTCAGAAAGTGAATATATCCATCTCAAATTTTATTACAATTAACTGCAGAAAGTGGATTTTATCCATCGGATTTGGTGGCGAATACCTCTTCTTATGCTGCGAGAAGCGAAGAATCCTCAGTGACACTTTTAACAAAAGAGATTTTTTCCGATTTTCTTTTTTCTTTTTTTTTTTTTTTCAGATATTTCATCCAATATCTCTTTCCAGAGCAAGAATCAAATACTTTTAGAGGTGGGTAGGTACGATTTTCATATGAAACAGAAAATGCCAATACTAATTTTTGGTGAAATTTAATTAGGCAGTCAAGGGTTTTATAAGCAATATTCTTTTATTTGTTTCAGTCATTTGACTACGGCCATGCTGGAGCACGACCTTGAAGGATTTTAGTCGAACAAATCGATCCCAGGACTTATTTTTTTAAAGCTTAGTACTAATTCTATCGGTTCCTTTTGCCAAACCGTTAAGTTACTGGGAAGTAAACACATCAACACTGGTTATCAAACGGTATGGGGCGGATACAGACACACACATAGATATATACATATATATATACGTCAGGCTTCTTTTATTTTCCGTCTACCAAATCCACTCACAAAGTATTGGTCGGCCTGAGACTATAGTAGAAGATATTTTCCGAAGATGCCACACAGTTGAACTGAACCGGAACATGTGGTCAATTGCAAAAGATCTCCATGTGTCAGAAGGAAGAGTCAGAATTGTTGTCCACGAAGACATCAGATATAAGTCTTATATGATGAGGAAAGATCAATTTGTTTAAAAAAGCAAAAGAAAATCACTACATCAGATCTAAAAGGTTTTTAAGCAAACTGAAAAATTCAGTAGAAGAAAGTTTGATTTGGTTTTTCTCAAGCAAGAAAAACTTCGACCAAATCAAAAAGTTAACAAGAAATGACGGATGGCTATGTGCAGTCCCTTCTGAAGTTCCAAGTGTTTTTGCATACAAAATTTCCTGCAACTGTCATGGTTTTAGGGATTGTCAGCAATAAAGGACATGCGATGCCTCCTTACTTCTTTCCACAAGGCCTTAGAGTTAACTCTGCCGCCTACATTGAGGTCCTGGAAATAATTGTTAAGTCCTAGATAGACAGTGTATGCAATGGAAGGCCATATGTATTTCAGTAAGACTCTGCACTATCACACATGGCTCTAGTAATACAAGAATGGATGACTGAAAATTTTCATGTCACATAACCCCTAACATTTGGCCTCCTAATTCCTCAGATCTCAATCCATTGGATTATTACATGTGGGGCGTTGTTGAAAGAAAGGTCAATGAACACGCCTATAACACCAAAGATTATTTGAAAGCTGCCATAGTCAGAGTAACGTCCAAAATGAACTAGGTCATAGCATTTTTTGATAAATAAAGTTATTTGTTATTATATATCTGTTATTATATATCTGCTTTTTTTATAAACATAAATTTGTCCTCAAATATCTTACGCACCCTGTATATACTTGTTCGTATGTACGTAATGTGTATATATAAAGGTGGGTTTTAGTACAGTTTCTGCCTGTCAAATTCGAAGCAAACAATTGGTCAACTCAAAGCTATTGTAAAAGTTGCACGCTGAATGTGAAGCGTAGTTGGATCGAACCTAAAACCATGCGGTTGTGAAGCAAGCATCTTATCCACACAGCAATGTTTGTTGCCACTCCCTCCCACACATACATAGAGCCTGTTACTTAGGCATAAGGCCACATATTTGTCGAAGAAGAGAAATGAAGATATGTCTTTCTCCGGATCGTTAGGTATTCATTGAAATATACTATCTGATACACCATAGTAATGAATAGTGATAAAAAAAAATAATAAAAGAAATTAACCAAAAGCATTAGTTTATCTAACAGGATTTATTTATAAATTTGGCAGAGGAAAGTTCTGTTTTGAACGAATTAATTTATCGTGGAAATTTACAGCCTTGCCGTACTTTTGTTGAAATCCAAGTAATTTGCTGCTTTATGAAGAGAAAGAATTTGTAGAAGAAACACACAAAAGCCAATAGACGGACAAAGATAAACTTGTAAGAAAACAAGTGTAACGAGCAGCTTTTGCAATGAAATGAATACAACAATCTATTTTCTCGAAATTAGACCCGTGGTGGTTGGCACCATTTTCTGGCCTCCTTCAAACAAGCTCTTCCGGATCTTTCAATCAGATTTGAATGGTACTTGGTAGAAAGACATCCGAATCTCAGACAATATCTGTGACGATATTGTGCTATTGATTGCGTCTTTGTCACTCGCGCAACTCCAGGCAGTTTAGCAATTGGCTCCTTATAAACTACACTCGTTCATTTGTACACAATTCCTTCAATAGCTTCTAAGTTTGCCGAATTTATTTCTTATTCTGTTTTATAAACATCAGATTAAGTTATATAGCGAAAAACTAAAAGTTAGCTGATCAAAAGAAAGTTCTCCCTATTCATGCCACAGTATTGTCATAGTATTGTCAACGAACGCTAACTAGCCCTTGTTTCTATTTCTTTATTTGAATAAAGACTAGGAATAAAATGACTAACTGAAGGCTGTAGTTGAACATCTGGATAACTAAACAGGCTTAGAGAAAAACTATATGGATAGATAGTCATTGAGTATTACAATCTACACCTTACTTCGTTATTGTCATCTTTGTTTTTCCTGATTAAAGTGTTGGTATTAGAACAGATGGTACTGAGCCTTGTAGCTGTATAATGGAATCTAGTTCAATGTCTCTATGATTCATATCTTGCTTGTGTTAACTTCGATTTTCATTCAACACTAAAGTGGTAAAATCATATCAAACAATCATATTAAGAGTCAAAGAAATAGATTTTACCCCCACCATCATCCAGCCATTTCATAACATCACTCAACCATCTAAAAATAGCCACTAAATCTCCCTCAAACCACTCCCAGCTGTGCTGGGAGGGGGGAGGTTATATAGTTGTTGTTTTTTTTAAACATACACTTAAAAGTGAGATAGTCATAATTGCGAATAGCATTGATCATAGGTTCGCTCAGTCAGAGCTAGTCTAGGGCTAAACACCAACAGTATCAACATAACTATGCTGAAAGAAGTTATCATTGCCTTCGTTGTTTTTACTGTCGTCGTAATTGTCGTTGTCATCTCTGGCATCTCTATCACCGTTTGTAAGAAATTAATTTAGACAATTGTCAGCTATGAGTCGTGTTAGCAAAGTGATGAAAGCGCAACACTACAAATGCTTTATGTTAAACAAGGATAACTGCGTTCAGGCTCTTCTCGCCTACCCCATAAATTTTAACTTCCATTCTTTGGTATTGGTTAATTTAGTTGATCAAGAGGAATTACTATAAGGACCTATACTTTTTTTGTTTCCTTGGAAAGAGAATGGGTTGTCGTGAGAATTTTTAGGCACTTTTCTGTTCCAAATTATTAGAGACAATAATAAATTGGGAGAGTGAAAATTCGTCAGTAGAGAATCTTACTGGTTGGTAACTTTTGTGCTTGCGATACTCGACATGAAATTGTCTAAAAATAAATTTGGGTCCTTTTCGAATTCTGATATAAGATAAATGAAGTTGCCACAATAAATTTGAGGTACGTCTTTGGTAAATTATCTCAAATTTATGTAAGTTTTATTACATTTATAGCGAAAAGGAAATACCTTTCATCAATTTAACAAAATTTGACGTTTTATCATTCCTCACTCACCATACCTTCACCAAAATATTCAGTTACCTTCTTCATCATCATCATCATCATTATTATTATTATTATTATTATTATTGTTATTATTATTATTATTATTATTATTATTATTATTATTATTATTATTATTATTATTATTATTATTATTATTATTATTATTATTATTATTATTATTATTATTATTATTCAGTTTATCTTGAGACAATGTTATTTAACTTGAAACAAAATAATTGGTAGTTGGATATATTGAAATAATGAGTCAGAAATTTAAATTTCTATAGAACAAAATAAATTGTTTTTAATACATTATGCAAGGCTTTCGGTTTTGTTGTCTACAGTAGCATGATTAGAGAAATAAATGGCTACATCAAAATCTATAACCACAATGTGTATATAAGATCTTAGATTAGAATACATGGGTAAATTAGATTAGGAAAATCGATGTATGAAATTGATGAGTAATATTCTCTAAAATAATATTGGACAGTTCTCTATTAACATAACTTCCCTCTATGAAAGCTCATCGAATCTGACATATTGAGTTAAAAACCATAACTAGAAAGTAGATCTATTTTATTCAATTTATTTCATTTAGAAAACGCAGAGAAGCAGTTTGATTCTGAATGCTGGTAACAAATAATTTCTATCCAAAGGCACAATCATTTTTGCTTGGAAGATATGACTTGGTCGATTGAAGTGAACCCTGAATATTTCAACTTCGTGCTTATTGATTCCAAAATTCAGAAATATTAGGTGGCAAGTAAATTTCGGGGAAAATATCTAGTCAGTATGAATTGCAACGTATGCATTACATATCTACAACAGCATTTTTCTTTTTATTTACTGGAATTATTTATGCTTTTACTTACATGTTGGCTTCAGTCATTGGGTTGTCGCCATCCTAGAATGCCACGATCAAGGACTTTAGTTGATCATATTGAATCCAAGTTCTAATTTCAGTCTTCTACTTAAGTTATCCATCTTTGATTATGGATACACTTCGGCGTAAACAGACTCAATTTCACAGATGAATATAAAAACAGACACAAATACAAATACACTCTCACACGTATGTATTTCTGTGTATAGTAATAAAAAAAACATAGCTCTGTGCACATCGAATGGTGTGGGTTTATCGAGTTGGCATGTACAGAGGTAGCAGATACCTTTCTAGGACAGAGATAGTTCCCATACTCAATAGTCGAGCTAACTTTAATGTACAGATAAGTTAGGAGCTAGAACTTCTGTTTGTGTTGCTATGGTACAACAAAAGGTACTCGAAAGATTACAAGAATACACATCCTTACTTTTATTAACATATTCTGCATCTAAAAGGCACTGAGCAGGCAGAATCGTTAGCACGCCGAACAAAATGCTTAGCGGCATTTCGTCCGTCTTTACCTTCTGAGTTCAAATTCTGCCGAGGTCCACTTTATCTTTCATCTTTTCGGGGTCGATAAAATAACTACCAGTTGAACATTGAGGTCGATGTAATCGATCCGTCCCCTCCCTTAAAATTGTTGGCCTTGTGCCAAAATTTGAAATTAATATTATTACTATTATTAAATTGATCGGTGAGCTGGCAGAATCGTTAGAGAGCGGGGCAAAATGCTTAGTGGCATTTCGTTTGTCTTTATGTTCTGAGTTCAAATTCCACTGAAGACGACTTTTCTTTTCATTTTTTGGGTGTTGTCTTTACGTTCTGAGTTCAAATTCCACTGAAGATGACTTTTCCTTTCATTTTTTCGGGGTCGATAAAATAAATATCAGTTGAATACTGGAGTCGATGTAATCGACTTACCCTCTCCTCTTGAAATTGCTGGCCTTGTGCTAAAATTTGAACCCAATACATTCAGCATTAATTTTGTAACAGCAGCACAAGATCACATATATTGGAGTGGTGGTAGAAGGAGTTGATATAATCGACCCAGTATTTAATTGGTACTTTATTTTGACAACATCCTCGGAAAGATGAAAAATTATTTTCAACCTTTGCAGGGTTGTTTAATATTGATTTCTTACATAGGAACACGGACTGAAATGTCGGGGGTGAGAACAGTCGATAAATATCGATTTGACTAGTACTTTATTTTATCACCCATTTACATGAAGGATGAAAGGTGAAGTCAAGCGTGACATAATTGTTCGATATTTATGAAATAAATGAATGGTTAGATGTTAGGAAATGAATTAAATTCTTCAATATTTTATATAAATTTCCTTAATTTCTTTGGCGATCCTTTGAAAAATAGATGTGGAGCGTTAAAAAGTTTTAGCAGTTTAAAATACTGACTAATGAGTAACCAACGTCTACACAAACTGCTTTCCAGCATTTTTTAATATCCAATCGTTTTCTGTTCCATCAGTTTATTACATACAGAAAAGTTATAATGAGTCGAACTAACTGTTTTTGGTATTAGGGATTTTTATCTTCACGCATTGAGTTCAAATCTTATCCTGGTTAACCCTGTCTTATTCTTTCTATTATTGAAAAAGTAAGTAGCTTTTGTGGATGTTACAATCGTTGTTTATTCTTAATGCAGCTCTGATCAAGAAGGCCTATGATCAAAGGCTTTCCAGCCGTGACCACCTCGCTTTGTGAGTATATTGGATCATATTCTCCTGATTTGACCATTTAAAATGATAGGATATGTTTGGAAAAAAATTTAGCTGCTACTTCTAGTAGAGAGATCGACTACATAGATAGACATTCGAAAGCTACAACGATACGATGAAGCACACTAGGCTTCGTCGAAACAGTGATATATATGTATATATTTGGTATTGTATATATTTACTTAAGTTAGAAATCTTTATTATTTCGTGAGAGTAAGAGACTGCAGTTACATTTGTAGATTCTTCCGTGAAAGTTTGATGCAGTTGCTGCTTGTTGATAGCGCAGAAGTTGATTAGGATATGAAAAATATGAGTACGGGAAGAATTACACGAGACTAATGTTCTGAGTAAGTACTTATGAGAAGCGTTTTTATGCAGTGATTAAGGATGGTATATAGAAGGACAGTGGTGAGTATATCGGGGTAGTTTATTCGAAGGTAATATTAGTTCAACAGAACAGAAATAGTTGCAATATCCAAAACTTAGTAACACACCCGAGCCTTGTCCATCAGTGTTGTATTTTCAGTGAAGTTTGCTGCAAGTTTTCGGGCCTGGTCCACGATTTTACGTTTATTCGGTATTTAAATACCGTGCTTTCAATGTAGCACTCCATAATCCATGGTCTCTTCCTCCAACTTTTTCATTCCAGTTTCAGAGGCCTTTGATTAGAAAGTCATAGACACTGTCCTTTCTTCTCTGGTTTAGCCATAATACTGAAAGAAGAGAGGCAGAAGAGAAAAGGTGTAAAGAGAATCCAGCAGTTTTAAAGTGTTGGGGAATTATTGGCCAAATAATGACGTTTTCAACAATGACTTAGATGGTACTGAAGCAGCATCATCCTAGTCATGTAATTAGAAGTAAATTGTGGTCGTTATTTGCACCCTGTAGAGAGTTATAGACTGTCTGCTCCTGAAGAGGAAGTCTAACCTTTGTGATGCACTTTTGCCACTATATGTATGTCCATCAAAACCTAAGAAGTTTAGTAATTGTTACGACTTTCAAGACGTTAGTTGTTTTGCGTTGTTCACGTATCATATACGTACATTGAAAGACTGTTGCTTTTTATATGTATGGTACTTGTGTCATGTTCAAAATGACTGTGTTGACATATACACATTGACGGCTATTCGTGTCTGTTTTGTTATTATAACATGTTGTTACTGCGTGAGCACAGGAGTTCAATGGTGCAATCCTAGTGAGCTGAGTCTGCACCAAAGATTTGAGTTTCACTTGGATTCGTTATGTTTCTCATTTCCTCTGTACCTCTGACTCAGGCTACTGTCAATATCTTGGAGAAAGTTACTTCACTGCATACCTAAAATTACTGCTGGCGCTGATATGACTGTGTTATTATGAAGATAACTTCACGACTACATGGTTTAGGGTTTCATCCCATTGCAGACGACCATAAGCAAGTGTCTTCAACTATAGCCTCAGGTCGACCAAGGTATTTTAATAGCCGGAAACAGTATGGTAGCCAACTGGAAGGATTGTTTGTTTTGTGAATTTAATCCATTGCTCAGTCAACGACTATCACTTGGCTCTTCGTCTGCTTTTAGCAAACATTCGAGACTGTACTCCGGTCTGTGGATAAACTCTTTACTTCTCACCAGACACAGAGGTTATGAACAAAGCCACAAAAAAGACTTTTTGATATTAGATGCCCCAGTGTGTTAAAGATCTTTTCTTCTTCTTTTTTTTCACGTTACCACAAGTGATAATTTCAAGTAAAAAATATCACAGAATGGAATTACTAGCAGAGCACATTTCTTATGACTGGTGTACTTTTTGAAATAGTGCGCGGGTCCTTGTCATTAAAAGTTCAGGTAATTAATCTGAAGCACTGAAAGCATATAACGTGCAGGTAGAGAACATTTTCAGTTGGTGATCTAATTCTGACATATCTCATATGAATATTAGATCTTTTATGCAAACATACTCACAGGCATACATACTTATTTTAGTATTTATTCCATATATCTAGGATTTAATTAATAATTGCTTCTGTTTAGCAAAGGTAGTTTCGTATTATTTAATTTGTTTAGCTTCAGCAGTGGATCAATTTAATACATTTCAATTAATTAAGGTTTGCATCTAATTTCAGTGGTGTTGGTTCTGCCATAAAAATTAATTAAAATTTTGTTTGCTTGATAGTAGGATGGTTATTTGTAATTATCTATATAAATGCTAATATTCCTCTTGTATAAGGCAGCGAGCTGGTAGAAACGTTAGCACGCCAGGCGAAATGCACAGCAGTATTTCATCTGTCTGTACGTTCTGAGTTCGAATTCCGCCGAGGTCGACTTTGCCTTTCATCCTTTCGGGGTCGACAAATTAAGTATCACTTGCATACTGGGGTCGATCTAATCAACTGGCCCCCTCCCCCAAAATTTCTGGCCTTGTGCCTAGAGTAGGAAAGAATATTCTTCTTGTATACAATGTCAGGCATTTCATTTTTCTCGCTAAATGCTATTTTATTCAACTTCACATTGAGTCTGTAAATTTTAGTAGTCCAGCGTATAAAAACTAAAAGCACTCAGCTCTAAAATTTTCTCAGTTGCTTTCTTATTCCCTTGACATCTTCAGCGTAAAATTCACTATTGTTTATTGATAGTTCCTTTCCTACGAATCCACTTTCTTAGATGAAATAGCTGTTGTGGTTTCTCACTGAATATATCTTCTAAAGATCTTCTCCTGAGTATCCTCGAGAGGCTCGCTTCATTTAACACAGAGGTTTTACACCCAACTCATAATGAATTAAGTGTTTCTGAAAATCTCTTTGTTCGATAGCTTCAATACTGATAAAACAACTGATGATAGCTGAATCTTTACAATGTCGAACGGCGAACTGCAGTGTTGATGGATCGCATCCAAGCATTTCAGGTCAGAAGACTTAACTCTTGTCTCTTCATTGTTCCTAGATGGAAGAATATATGATTATGCATATAGCTAGGGTTGTGGATTGTCAGGAGAAATATTTTGTGGTATTCGCTTTGTAGTATTTATTCTAAGTTCAATACTCGCCGAGGTCATCTTCTTGGGTCGATAAAATAAAGTACCAGTGTCATTCTGGAGTCGATGTAATTGACGGACACCCCCACTCTCAAAATTTCTGGCCTTGTCCCTAAATTAGAAATAATTATTATGTATACAGTTACACAAAGCGCGTGGCTCAGTGGATAGGTATTCGGCTCACGGTCGTGAGTTCAATTCCTGACGGCACACTATGTGCTTGAGGAAGTCACTTTCTTTTTCGTTGCGCCATTCAGGTAGCAAAACTGAGTTATACTTATAATTCAAAGGGACATCCTAGTATCATTCTGTGTCACGCTACATCTCCCTGAGAATTACAATAAGGATACGTGTGTCTGTGGAGTACTCAGCCACTTGCACATTAATTTCACTAGCAGGCTATTCGCTTGACTGGATCAACTGAAACCTTCGTCGTCGTAACTGACTGAGTGCCAGGCCACAGCCACAACTAACTCATTGAAAACCACATCGCTTCAAATCAAGCTACTTTATCTAGGGAGCATTTGTTTGCTAATTGCCAGGGTCATTTGATAGAAGTTTACAATTCACTAAGTGATTTATGTGAGGCTTTATCGTATTTACACAACTTTTAGTCAATTTTCCTTTTTTTTTTTACATATTAATTCATAATTTTGTGATTACTAAATGAAAACTTATTTTAAATTTTGATTAAATTCACTGTATTGTATAAACCACTATTAAATAAGAGTAGTCACTAGAACTTAGAACTGGTTTGCCAGTAATAGTTTGCTAGTAATTTAACGAAACGCTATTGACCATAAATTATATCATACGAAATTGAAAATACAAATAAAGACACTTATTTTATTTAATCAAGAAATTACATAGATGTATCGTTCAAAATAATCGAAGAAATTCCATCCTTTTTAAAATTAAATGTATTGAATAGTTTTCACATATTTCAATATTTAGATTTCTAAATTGATCATAAATTCTATTTAAAAATGTAACTCATTGTCTAAGAACTGCTCAGTACAATATGTTCTTAATATTTTCTGTATTAAGAAAAGTTCTTAAGTTTTCTCACAACAAAGATAAGTCCATTGTATTCCAATTTCTAATATAAATCGCGAAATCCTATCACTAAATAAAGGTAACATAATGTCTGTATGACAAAGAGAAGTCCTTCACTATTGTTAGTCGAATAATATGGGTTCTCTTGTTGCGTTACTTTTACTAAGATTGCTTGTAGTCTCACTTTACAAGTTGAAGACGTGAATGAGCTTTGTTTTAAACTTAAATAATATCCTCTCCATCACATCACTGGCTAGTATCTTCACGTGGATCGCAACAAATGTCATTTCATTTCCTTCATTTCTGTTTAACAAACATTTTATAAACAAAGGATAACGAAAGAATTTATTTCAGAAACTTACAAGTGTCCATAATTCTAGATTCATTTTCATTAAAAATAAATATAGATTTTATGTACTTTGCGAAACTCAAATCTATGATATATATGTTGAACAATTTTAAATTGTTAGCAGATAATAGTTTTCTTTTATTACAATTCCATTCACATCTACAACACAAGATAGGAATATAAATCAATCCAAAATCTTGACCAGTGCTTTATTTCAGTGACCCTCGAAGGATAAATGGTTAAGCTGATATCAGTAGGATTTGAACTCAGAACGTAAAAATCAGTTAGTAAATATTGATTTCAAATTTTGGCACAAGACCAGCAAGTTCGGGGGAGAGAGCTAGTCGATTATATCAACCCCAGTACTTTGACTGGTACTTATTTTATCGATTCCGAAAAGCAAAGTCAACCTCGGTGGAATTTGAACCCAGAATAGGTAAAGACGGACGAAATGCCACTATGCGTTTTGTCCGGAGTGCGAACGATTCTTCCAGCTTACCGCCTTCGCAGTTACTAATTACTGGTTTCAAATCTTGGCACAAGGCCTGCAGTGTTTTGGGAGAGGGATTGAGTCGATTACATCGATCCCAGTGCTTGATTGGTACATTTTTATCGACCCCGAAAGGATGACAGGCAAAGTCGACCCCGGCGGAATTTGAGCTCAGAACATAAAGACGTACGAAATGCTGCTAAACATTTTTTTTCGACATACTAACGATTTTACCAGACCGCCACCTTTGCAGTTACTAAATATCACAACACAATTTGTCTGATGCTCTAATGATTCTGCCATCTTCCCTATAATGATTTTATTTATTCTTTTCGTGAAAAGTATATAAGAAATATTGGACTAACTGAATTCTGTTTTTACTTTTTACTTTTTCTTAATTTCTATTCCATTCTGTACTGGCATCGTGTTGACTTCAGAAGTATAAATAGTTTTTCTGTGAGAAGAGATTTTTCGTCTCTCGTTCAACTATTTTCTCTGTCGAAAGAGAAATCGTCATCGATCCCCATATCCCTTCAGTGCAACATGGCCTCTTCCGAGAAGGAAGAGCAAGAGAAAGAGCGGGGAGAAAGATGTCAGGGAGTTAGAGAGAAAGAGAGGGTGACGAAGATAGGGGAGAAGGAGGGAGAAGGAGGAAGAATGAAGGAAGGATGGAGAGAGGAGAATGAGGAGGAGAGAGGAGAATGAGGAGGAGAGAGGAGAATGAGGAGGAGAGAGGAGAATGAGGAGGAGAGAGGAGAATGAGGAGGAGAGAGGAGAATGAGGAGGAGAGAGGAGAATGAGGAGGAGAGAGGAGAATGAGGAGGAGAGAGGAGAATGAGGAGGAGAGAGGGAAGAATGAGAGAGAGAGAGGGGGACATGAAGGAGTGAGAGAGGTAATGAGGGTGAGAGAGGAGGAGAGATGAATAGAAAGAGAGAGAGAAATTGCTCTCAGTATTTGACTGGTACTCGGTGTCAACTTTGCCTTTCTTCCTTTCGAGGTCGATAAAATAAGAACCAGTTGATGTAATCGGCTTAGCCCCTCCCCTAAACTTGCAGGCCTTGAGCCAAAATTTGAAATCAATATTTGGCTGTTACTTTATAAATCCAGTAAGAATAAAAAGCAAAGTTGACCTCAGAGGGATTTAATGTTTATTTACTGAAGACGAAGGACTTATGATCAACAAGAATGGAAGTCAGAAACGTAAGGCCTATTGAAGAATTTATGTAAATACGCTACACAAGGAACTATGTCCAATGACGCTGACACTCAAATATTATAGGTTACATAATATATATTATAAATAATTTCTTTATAGAGAGATAGTTATCAGAAAATGATAACAATATCGAATTAACGAAAAGAGCCTTCACGCTCACTCGACCTTCTAAAAAAACAATAGCTAAAACTCCCTCAAATCACAACGTGTTACAACCAGGAAAGACACATTTAATTATGTAATCCTAGATATGCATGTAATCCTAGACACATTTAAATATGTAATCCTTGGCACGCTAACCCTGAAAACAAGATTGTATGGTCACTGTTAGAGAGTCTTTGATCATAAATCTTCTCAATCAGAGCTAACCTGGGGCGAAGCAACAGCAACAATGATAATAGTATAGATTCAGTTTTGAACCGCTTTTTATTTTTTATTTTGCTAGAGGATTTAGTACAGTGGTTCTCAACCATTTTCTATTGTACCTACGGACCCATTTCATTGCTATTTTGTTTTTCACACATTAACTTTTGTAGATTGAACTATGTAAAATGTCAGAGAAAGAAAGCTGTTTCTTGTAATACATACCAACTAATACATCTAAAGAAAGGCTTTTTCAGGGACTCTTAAAATACTTTTGTGAATCCCCTATTTACTGTTTTGTTGCGTGGGCTCCGCAAAATATTATATGGACCTCGGTTGAGGACCACTGATTTAGTATTTCCACTTGAGCTCCGATTCTTGGATTCTATGTAGCTAAATATTAAGGACCTAAGTAATTTAAACGAGATTTATATTCCTAGACAAGAGGTACAGAATTTGACGTCAGGAAGAATCCTCTATTCTCAATTCCCAAAAGTAATACTCCTAAACATGGTTGAGTCTAGCACGCCGGACAAAATCCTTAGCAGTGTTTCATCCGGCTTTACGTTCTGGGTTCAAATGCCACAGAGATCGAATTTGCCTCTCAGCCCTTAGGAAGCCGATAAAATAAGTACCAGTTGAGCACTAGGGTCAATGTAACCGATTTATCCTTTTCTTCGAAACTGCTGGCCTTGTGCCAAAATTTTGAAACCATTATATAGTAACTGCGAAGGCGGCGAGCTGGAAGAATCGTTCGCACACCCGACAACATGCTTGGCGGCATTTCGTCCGTCTTTACCCATTTTGAGTTCAAATTCCACCGAGGTCGACTTTGCCTTTCATCCTTACGGAGGTTGATAAAATAAGTACAAACTTGAGCACTTGGATCAATGTAATCGACTTAACCTCTCCCCCGAAACTGTTGGCCTTCTGCCAAAATTTGAAACTGATATAGGGTTGAGTCACCTGAGAAGAGAATTTATAGTGAAATAGTTGCGTCTACAAACTACAAAACAAACATATATTAATTCGACCGAAACCAAATGAGGGAACCTTTACGCGATCGCTGAACCTCCATATTTCCCTCAAGTCACATCCTAAATTATATAATGTAGTCCTGAATATATAACGGCTGAAAAGAAGAAAAAAAACAAGACGGTCAGGTTTGGAACACTTTTGTTCATATATCTGCTTGATCAGAATTGACCTGGGACTAAACGAGAATGACAACAATTAACTCCACTAAATCCAGATGAGAATATAACCCACTTTTCCTGTTAAAGGTTTATATTCATTTCCACTATATTGTTGATTGCCTAAGCCGCCCTAACACAGATGATACAAGTAAAACATTTACACTTAGTTGGATATCAAGAAGGCTGCAATTATCTGAATGGTTCCCTCGTGAAACTAAACATACCCATATGGACCTCTCTATATGGCCCAATATGAGAATTATATTTTCATTCATTTAGTACGATTCAATCAACACGCCGATGGGAATATCACATTTACAGGAAATAATAGTGTCAAACAACATATGTATTTTCTATTTCACCGTCTACTATCGGTTTTCCATTAATGAGTGTTTTTCTCTGCAGGCTTTAGAAAAAGGAGCCATGCATTACCTAAATAGATATAACCTCATACATACATATATATATATATATATATATATATATATATATATATATATATATATATATATATATATATATATATATATATATATATATATATATATATATATATATATATATATATATATATATATATATATATATATATATATATATATATATATATATATATATATATATATATATATATATATATATATATATATATATATATATATATATATATATATATATATATATATATATATATATATATATATATATATATATATATATATATATATATATATATATATATATATATATATATATATATATATATATATATATATATATATATATATATATATATATATATATATATATATATATATATATATATATATATATATATATATATATATATATATATATATAAGCATGGCTATGTGGTAAGAAGCTTCCTTCCCAATCACATGGTTCCGGGTTCAATCCCACATTGTGGAACCTTGAGCAAGTGTCTTCTACTATAGCCCCGGGCTATATCCTTGTGAGTGGATTTGCTAGACGGAAACTGAAAGAAGCCCATCATATATATGTATGTGTATCTATGTGTGTGTTTGTTCCTTCACCACCGCTTGATAACCGGCGCTGTTGTGTTTACGTCCCCATAGCTTAGCAGTTCGGCAAGAAAGACCAATAGTGGAAGTACCAGGCTTTAAAAAGAAAAACAAGTACTGGGGTTAATATATTCAACTAAAACCTCTTCAAGGCGATGCCTCGGCAAGGCTGCAGTCTAATGACTGAAACAAGTAAATGATATATCGGGTGGCTTTTAAGCTAGCTGCCGCAGAAGGCTTTTTATTGAGCCCAACAATGACACTTCACGCATTGAGTACATATTAAATTGTATCAAACTTCAACAATATTTTTGAAGCAATGAACAATTTTCATCAAAACAATGATATAATTTGTCGACTTGGAACTTATTGCAAAGGTGCATGATAAACAACATTTTTTTTTTGTCTTCCTCTTCGGAATCAGTACAAATAGCTGGTTACATTCCCTACCCTTGAACAATCAACGTATAGCTGGCCGTAGGCAACAATAAACTTACATTTTAAAAGTTTAACGATAAATCTTCTGCCTTGCAAAATTTTGTCAAAAACGTTAAGAGTAAACCCTGTTTTGCATGATATATTCTACCGGTATCCGAAGTTTCAAACTGTTTAGTTAAAAAATCTGCACGTCAAATTGACTAGATCCAAAAGTTTTATGCATTTATACTACACAACTAATCCGGGAACTTTTTGATAACACCTCGTACATAGAAAGATAAGGAGAGAGAAAGTTGAAATATAGAAATAACCTAGTAGGAAAGAATACGTAGACAGAAAAATATGAAGAGAAAGGAAGTAGTTCGCAAAAGCTCCTGGAATGGCCTAGTAAAGATGCGCAAAAACAAACAAGAAAACTGAGAGAATTAGTTAAGCTAAATAAAGATTCTTGACCTAGGGATTATAAGGTGATTATTGAAGACGAACAGGAGAATGAAGAATAACAGGAATAGGTGGTAAAAAATGAAAGTAAGAAAGTTAAAAGGGGCGGGGAGTATAAGAAGTATGTAAAAAAAGTGAACAAAGGCACAGGAGTGACAGGGCGGTACGAAGCTCGCTTTCCAGTCACTTGGATCTGGGTTTAATCCTACTGCATGGCACTTTGGGCAAGTGTCTTCTACTCAAGTCTCGGACGGACCAATCTTTTGTGAGTGGATTTGATAGAGAGAACCAGAATCTGGCCTATTGTATATGTGTGTGTGTGTATGTGTGTGTATGTGTGTGTGTGCATGCGTGTGCGTGTATGTGTATGTGTGTCTTTGTCCTTCGCCACCGCTTGACAATAGGTTTTGGCGTGTTTATGTACCCGTAACTTAGCGGTTTGATCGATAGAATAAGTATGAAGCTTTAAAAATCAGTTCTGAAACCAATTCGTTTGACTAAAAATTCTTCAAGGCGGTGCCCCAGCATGACCGCAGTCTGATGAATGAAACAAGTAAAAGGTAAGAAAAGTAAAGAATATATTGGTTTCAAATTCTGGCACAAGGCCTGCAATTTTCGAGGCAGTTTGTAAGTCGATTTATTCTTCCCCAATGCTCAACTGGTATTATTTTATCCTTCCCGAAAGGATGACTGCAAAGTCGACCTCAGCGGAATTTGAACTCAGAACGTAAAGATGGATAAAATGACGCGACACAGTTTGCTCTGACGTGGTAACGAGTAACATAACGAGTAACGTGGTAACGTGGTAACGTGGTAACATTTTGCTCTGACGTGGTAACCAGCTCACCGCCTTAAATAGCACAAATAACAGCTTCAAATGTTTACACAAAGCCAGAAATTTGGGGTAAGAAGGTAAGTAGATTACATCAACCCTAGTGCTCAACTGATACTTATTTTACCGACCCCTAAATGATGAAAGGCAATATCGACCTCGGTGGAATTAGAACTCAGTTAAGACGGACGAAATGCCGCTAAGCATTTTACCCGGCGTGTTAATGATTCTGCCATCTCTCTACCTTAAATAGTTCAAATAATAGGAATACTTTGTATGATGAACTACAAGAATATCTTTTAAAATTATCAAATTTACTATTATACCAACATAGGGGCCAATATAAAATAAACTTTGGAATGAGTATTGTTATAAATAGGCGCAAACTGAAAAAAGAGAAAACTTAAGGAACGTAAAGACAGCGATGTCGTCCAACGAAATCCAGCACTTCAATCGATTACGTTAGCATGAAGAGTGTGATAACGTTTGAGTGGAATTAATTACTTTTTCTTTTAAAGATTCCAGGTTTATGATGAAGGTCAGTTCTCATCCATTCGTTGTGTTAATTTCTGTTAGTGTCATTAGCAAGGTAAACAGCGAAACTTGTCTTAGTGTTTAAATCACGAAGTTTCTTTTTAGTATAGTATAAGGCATAGCGCTTGATACGATACACTCGAGCGTGTAGAGGAGTCAATTAAGTGCGTAGTTAATATTTTTACCTTTTTAAATCCCCGATAGATTTAGAAGATCAGATATATTTTTTCTTTCAGGGGATAAATTTTTCCATAGGTAAGTAATATATATTCTACAGTATATTTTCGTTTAGCAAGATTGTAAATATTGCAGCCAGTAACTTCCATATTTCAATAATAACTTCCATCGCTGAAGAGCGCAGAGTTACATAATCGGACTATTACCTAGCACTCAGTTGAATCCCTAGTGCGAAACCGATCGGTAAGATCGTCCGTAATGGATACATACTACTGTACATTTCGATTAATATATATAATGAAAGCTGGAGAATTGTTTTGGGGCAATCGGGTAGCATGTTTGCCTGGGTTACAAAAAATGCGGTGCTCAAGTCATGCAGACACGAAACTTTGTATCACTTTTTCATCCAACGAGTTTTTAACCCAATTTAGTATAAGCTGTAGTATATATATAATGTCGGGGTCCGTGCATTCCGTTACTTAATAAATGAAAAAAATGCATTGCAAATAAACAATGACAGGTAAAAAGGGCATACGTATACTCAGTGTACAAGAAGGGACCTTCTGTCTCCCGTCCGGTTATACACTCACTATGCGTATACGTTTTTTACATATCGTTGTTTATTTACGATGCATATTTTCATTTATTATTACACACACACACACACACACACACACACACACACATATATATATATATATATATATATATATATATATATATATATATATATAGAGAGAGAGAGAGAGAGAGAGAGAGAGAGAGTCTCATTCTCAAATGTTAGGAAAACAATCCATTGATGCTTCCAATATACATTACATTTAAAATCTTAACTACTAATTTACATATTTATATGTCTGCGTGCGTGTGTACATGCATGTGCAACTATGCGTCTTTGTGCCTGGAATGGATGGCAGAATTTTATTTCTATACTAGCCATTTCAAGTTGAAGATTTTCGAAGGATGGTTTTACCTTTCAGCCTCTTTCGGAATCAATAAAATAAGTACCAGACGTGCAGTAGACTCGACCATACACGTCTACCTTATTCTCACTCAAGTTATCCTTACACATATCCCACATATGTATGTATGAATGTATTCATATATATATATGGACACATAAATACGTACACGCACATACAGACACACACACATATAATCTCAAGCAAGATATAGAAGTAATTTTTGTTGTCTTTGTAGCTCAGTCTCATATTTCATACGAATGATATGCTTGAATAATTAAAACTGTATTCATCAAATTCTGTGGATACACTTTGAAGAAGAGAAGAAAAAAATGTGAATGTCGCTTCATAAACTTCTGCAAATCAAATGTCAGATGAAATCTGAAGAATTCAAATTGCTCTGTCACTTTTCGTTTCTTCCCCGTTGCTTATTCTTCTGTTCCATATTACTCATATTGTACTAAGCATTTTTCATTAACTCCAGCAATTCAAAAATACATCGTTAATGACCGGAATATGTTGAAGAATTACAAAGATTTGAATTCTCGTTAATTTTATGTTTCTTTCTATGCCCCAATATATAATCACGTAGAATTATTATGAATGAAGGAACTGCAGACTTTGTTATATTTAATATTAGAAACTCAGAAAGCAAGGGATTGGCAGGATCGGTACAATGACCGACAAAATGGTCTGCTGTATTTAGTTATAAATGTTTACGTTCTGACTGTTTTAGAGAGTATATTTTATCTGTTAGTTTATTATCTGGTTCTTGCGGGTGTTAAGTTGGATACACGATATATATTCCAGCATACGAGTCTACTTTTTCGCATCAAAAGTTTTACAACCAAAAGAGGTAGGTAAATTTATACACCAAATCGACTTTGGAAGACTAAAAATTCCATGTAAAATGCTGAATGATTTGGAAAGATAATGACAAGGTTTAAATGTTTACAGTATATATTATGTGAACTTCTGTGCCGGAAACTATGTTATGTATCAGGTTTAAGGATAATATCTGCCTTTCCAACAGGCCATTGGTTCTGCTTTCTTTCTTTCTTTGGATATTTTACAAGTTTTAATCAGTTGATCACGTCGGAATCGGTACATCTGTTTCTAAATATCTGGCGCTTATTTTATCGAACGCTTTCTGGAACCACTATATTGCAGATCAAAAACACACGGCACCGATTTTCAAGCGACGTTAATTTTAAGACAGGTATCAAGGTAGACACTTAAACTTGCACACACACACACAAACTGAGATGTATATATATATATATATATATATATATATAAATACACGCACATACTACGGGCTTCTACACAGTTTCGCTCACAAGGCCTTGGTCAAAACGAGGTTAAAGATGACACATGCTCAAGATGCCACACAGAAGATCGAACCCAAAAAGACGTGGTTGCGAAGCGACTTTCTTATCCAGACAGCCATGCCGGCTGACTAGGCAATAGATAAAATCTCACCAAAATTAATACTGTCTTTAATTCTTCCAGATTTGATAAAAAAAAATTAGAAGAGAGGGGAAAACAAACAAACAGTACATGAAGAACTGACACAAAAGGTGACCGCATTAAAAGCCAAACTGAAGAGATATAATGCTAGTTGCAAAGATTTCGAGCAGAATAGACTCAGAATAGACTGTTCCAGTCAAAAAGAAGGCGTTTTTATGAAGAAATAGAGGGAGACCAAGACCAGGAACTGATTCCAGATGCGGAAGAAAGTAAAGAATTTTGGGGAAGGCTGTAGAACAGGCTAGTGAGACATAAAGAAAGCGTGGAGTGGCTAACAAAGATGGGAAGACAACTTACAACTGTACCAAGATAAAAGGACG
The DNA here is from genome assembly GCF_046866305.1 of Octopus bimaculoides. Lineage (NCBI taxonomy): Eukaryota > Metazoa > Mollusca > Cephalopoda > Octopoda > Octopodidae > Octopus > Octopus bimaculoides. Next base: position 57,864,861 of record NC_142937.1, on the reverse strand, counting down.
TCAAAATTAATTAATATACAGCGAGACAGAAGTTAAAAAAAAGCAAATTGGAAAGAACTAGGCCCGGATGGAGTAGGAGGCCATTGGCTGAAGAACTTTACACAGCTGTATGAAAGGAATGCTGCACAACTGGATGACTGCCTACAGCAAGGTCACATTCTTGCCTGGATGACAAGAGGACGAACGCTGTTATGCCTCAAGGATCCCTTGAAAGGGAACTTAGCTTCATTAGTTGATGAAATGATAATTAGAAATTGTAGACGCAGATTAACGGGACTGAATGTAGCATGGCAAGATTACAAAAAAGCATATGATATGGTACCACACAGTTGGATAAGTAAAAGAATAAGCATGTTTGGAATAGAAAAAAGCATGGAGAAAATGCTTAATGAAAGTGTAAAACACTGGAATACTGAATTGATCGGATCGTAGGAAAGCAAAAACTCGGAAAAGTGAACATCAGACGTGGAATATTCCAAGGAGATAGCTTATCTCCATTACTATTCGTATTGGCCATGACAACGCTCACTGTGATACTGCGAAACTTTAAAATTGCCTATGATTTGGGAAAAGGAAATAGTCAGATAGATCATTTCCTTTTCATGGATGATATAAAGGTTTATGCGAAAAATGAGAAACAGCTTGAAAATTTTGTACATACTATCTGCATTTTCTCAAATGACATATGTATGGAATTTGAGATATAAAAGTGGCGCTATATTGAAAATGAAACGAGGAAAATTTGAAAGAAGCCAGCGAATTGAAATACCAAATGGGCAAACAGTGAGAGCGGTTGAGAAAGGACAGTGTTATAAGTACTTGAGAATACTGGAAGCTGACGAAATAAAAATGAAGAAATGAAACAAATTACCAGTAGGGAGTACACAAGGAGAGTAAGAAAATTATTGCAGTCAAAGCTGAATTCCAAAAGTCTTATTCAAGCAATAAATTTCAGAGCAATATTCTTAATCAGATATCGAACTAAAATTATAGACTGTACCAAAAACAATATGAAGAAACTTGACAGAAAAACTAGAAAGTTGTTGACAATGTATAGAGTCCACCATCCGAAAGCTGATATCAACCGGCGGTACTTGAGGAGAGACTTTGGTAGAAGAGGCTTAATAGCAGTAGAAGAATATGTACAGATAGAAAGAAAACAACTAATAGAGTATTTACAGACCAGTGCAGAAAAACTACTAAAGACAGTGAATAAGGAACAGGTGATGAAGCGCTTAATAGGAGAAAAGGACAAGAATGAAATACAAAGAGAGTACGTCAGACAGATCGAAGAGAAACCTCTGCATGGCCAATTTTGGAAAGCCATTGAAGACGTATCTGGGACAAAATCCTGGGCTTGGTTAAAAAAAGAGCAATTAAAAAAGAAACAGAGAGCCTAATTGTAGCAGTCTAAGATCAAGCAATAAAAACTAACAACATGAGAAAAAATATATGTAGAAAGAATGTGTCAGAAAAATGTAGAGCCTGTGAAATTTGGAACGAGACAGTGGCACTCATTGTGAAAGAATGCCCCAAGTTGACACAGGAACAATATAAGAAATGGATGCACGACCAGGTTGTAAAAGTTTTACAATGGAAACTGTGTCAGAAATGGAGATTTGAAGCTGGAATCGTATGGTACAATCATCGTGACAAAAGAGTACTGAAGTCGGAGAAATGTAAGAATTTAGAAAATAAGAGACCAGACATAAGAATTATAGATAAGGAAAAGTGAAGTTGCTTACTTAGAGACCCATCATGCCCGTCTGACGCTATGATCGTAAAGAAAGAGGAAGAAAAACAAAACAAATACAATCCTTTAACATTTGAAATAGGAGGAATTTGGTGCATGAAAACAGTGAAGGTCGTGCCTATAATAATTGGTGTGTTGAGAACAGTGAGCAAAGATATAGACAGATGGTTGAAGGAGATTGGAATAGATTTCCCGGTAAAGCTCCTTCAGAATGTTTGTCTCTTAGGGACAGCAAGGGTTACCAGGAGGGTTCTAAGCACTTGAAAGAATGCTGAAAACTTGTGGATACCGAAAGTTACAGGTTGTAACCCGTTACCCACATAAATCCTACCAGGAATGAGACCGAACCTGAGTGAAACCAAAATAAATATAATAATCCTTTCTACTATAGGCACAGAACCTGAAATTTTGGGGGAGGGGACCAATCGATTACATCGACCCCATTACTCAACTTGTTCTTATTTTATCGACCCCGAAATGATGAAAGGTAAGTTGACTTCGACGGAATTTGAACTAAAAACGTAAAGACGGACGAAATGCTGCTGAGCATTTCGTCCGGCGCGATAACGATTCTGTCAGCTCGCCACCTTCATTAATGTGAGTATAGCTTGAAACCAATATCAATAATAAAGGGAAATGGTTTCAGCGAATAGCTTATATTTTGCATACGATTATTCGTGATTATAGTGCAATTGACAAGACTGATGAAAATTTATTGAAATCAGACCTTTACAAGTTGGCACTCGGTCGGTTACAACAAGGGCTCCAGTTGATCCGATCAACGGAACAGCCTGCTCGTGAAATTAACGTGCAAGTGGTTGGGCACTACACAGACACGCTTATCCTTCACGTAGTTCTCAGGGAGATTCAGCGTGACAGAGAATGTGACACGGCTGACCCTTTGAAATACAGGTACTACTAATTTTTTTGCCAGCAGAGTGGACTGGAGTAACATGAAATAAAATGTCTTGCTCGAGGACACAACACACCACCGGGAGTCGAAATCACGATCTGCTGAAGACCGTAAGCCGACCTTAAGACCTAACCATTAAACCACGCGCCTTCACACCCTTACAGATTATTTTGGCTTTAACCGTAAAAATGCAGAAGAATATTTTACAGATCGATATATTTGTAAATATGATAATTCCTATATAGAGATATTTAATGAATAAAACGCTGAGGCTTCTATTTTTCCATCAGTAATTTCGGGTCATGTAGTTATTTCATATACGTACATACATACATACATTCATACGTATGTATAAATATATGTATGTATGCATGTATGTGTGTATGTATGTATGTATGTATGTATGTATGTATATATATATATATATATATATATATATATATATATATATATATGGAACAACCCTGTTGGAAACGAGTTTACTTTTTCTTGATAAACCGAGATTATTGTCTCTGATAAATGTTATAAAAATACTACAAAGACTCTAATCAGTGAGAAATTACAAGGTTCTACCAAAATGGTTCAGAATCAATAATAAAAATGTGATAATGTGTTATCAGATTGCTGACAAAAATAAAAATGCCAATGTAATGAGATAAGGAGAGAAAAACGGAGATTCATAATGTATATTATAAACTTAGTTTTAATATACGGCATAGACTAACGACTGCAATAGGCCAGACAGTGGAAAACAGAAAAACAAGAAAAAAAAAGTGTCGAGAACGAGGAAAGAGAAAAATGATAAGTTGGAAAACATATTCGTGAGGGTCTTTTCTTTTTTTTTTTTTTCTTTTTTTATTGGCTTTAGGTATGAAATTGTTTCCCAGATCAATCAAAAATCAAACAGTAACATTTTAAATGATTGCAATAATGAAAGACATCCCACTTAAAATTCCTAAGTTTATTGAAGGGTAGTTTCAGCAAGACTACCTGTTCTATAATTTACTGAGTGGTTATGGTTGGATTTTGGTGCTTTTGCGTTGAAAGCTATGAGGAACAAGATTTATATTTACAAAAAATTAGGTATGATTACATTAGAATACTTATGTTTAAGTAAATTGTTTATGGCCGCAATTAGCATTGTTTATAGCTAATACATAATTTATTTTACTAACACAGCAATTTCTATCGCATGGCATATGCTGATTGCCATTATACTGCGTGAAATATAATAATATAATAAAAAGTAACTTATTCTAAGTTATTTTCTCTGGCTTCAAGTATTGTTTTATTTACTGACTTGATATTCAAACAAAAACTACAATAAACAAGTAGGTATAAGCTTTTGTCTATCGAACAAGGTTCATAAAATCTAGAATTATTGTGTGCGTGTACATATGTATATATATATATATATATATATATATGTGTGTGTGTGTGTGTGTGTGTGTGTGTGTGTGTGTGTGTGTGTGTGTGTGTGTGTGTGTGTGTATGTATATATGTTTGTATGTATGTGTGTATACTCACACACGCACACACACACTTTCATTGTATTATTCTAGATTTTATGTGTATGTGAGTGTGATTGGAATTTAATATACATTTGTTCACAAGCTAAGAACTGAACCGGAAGATGTCAAACAGCATTTCTTAGTTGTTTATACTATTCTGCCTTCTCTGTAAGTCGCCAAACTCTTACCCGTTCTCTTACTTTATAGTAGAATCACATAAAATCGAAAAAGGGAACTGACTAAATTGTTAATTTACGTTGTAGAAACCAAATTCACAGTAAATACGTGAAAATAAAACATGTCCCTGACTTTTGAATTATAGTTTAATTCTGATTTCTAGCATAGGCATTACGGTTCAAATTCGCGGCCCAGGAGTAGTCAATTAATCAGCTCCATTATTTCTCTAATACTTTATTTTAGTGACCTCGGATGGAAGGAGACCAAGGTTGACGTCGACTGAGGCATAGACGGAATTTGATATGGAAAATCGATGGCACTATACTTAAATATAGTTTACCAGCCCCATCAGTATTTGAGCATTGAATATAGCAGAGTAAAAGTAAATAATGTTTGTTGTTAACACAACGTTTCGGCTGATATAACCTCCAGCCTTCTTCAGGTGTCTTGGGGAAATTTCGAAACTGGGTTCTCATTCCTAAGGTATTTTTCGATGTTACTATTATTTTTTTTTCTTTCTTTTTTGCTGCTGCTGCTGTTGCTGCTATTGTTGTTGTTGCTGTTGTTGTTGTTGTTGTTGTTGTTGTTGTTGTTGTTGTTGTTCAGGTCACTGCTTGGAATCGAACTCAGAATCTTGGAGTTAGAGCACGGGCTACTAACCCCAAATTTTCCGAGTTCGATTCCAAGGAGTGACCTGAACACTAACAAGAATAATGATAATAATAATAATAATAACATCGAAAAATACCTTAGGAATGAGAACCCAGGTTCGAAATTTCCCCAAGACACCTGAAGAAGGCTGGAGGGTATATCAATCGAAACGTTGTGTTAACAACAAACAAGATGAGGACAAATATCCGTCGAATGTAAATAATGTACATAATTCCTCATTTATTAAATATAGAACTGTAGTGTATTTTTTTAACTACATAAGCTAATGTGGTCATGATTTTTGTTAAACGAGTCCTTGCTGTTATTTCTAGCAGGTCGAACGACCACGTAGAGCAGCCCAATTAGTTTCAAAGAGATGGTGAAATGAGATGCTGTGTTACGTTTACCTTTGCCAGGTGATTTTGGAATATAAATGAGCTAAAGATATGATTTCTTTTAATCTGGAATCCAGAAATCTGAGAAATATTATTTCTTTCGACTTTAAGCATGAAATTTTTAGGAAATTGGCTAGTCGATTACTCAACCGACACTTATTTGATCGACCCCAATATGATGAAAGTCAAAGTCGACCTCTGAGGAATTTGAATTCAGAACGTAAAAAGCCGGAAGAAATGCTGCTAAGCAATTTGGCCTGTCGCGCTAATGATTCTGCCGGAATCTAAAAGATAATGCTGACACTAATTTTCAGTTTCTGTAGTGAAAAAAATATTTCTCCCAGTTAGTTTTGTAATAAATGAAAGTAGAACATATTCTCAAGCACACGCACATTCATACACGCATACACACACTCGCGCACACGCAGACGCACACACGTCCAACACACCTCTCCCTCACATATATATGTTGGTGGATCTCAGTAGCTTGATGATGAGCAATTTGTTGTTTAATCAACTGAAATCAAATAAATTACCTGCTCCCGAGTTAGAGTGTAAACAACTGATCATTCCGGAGACACGTGTACGCTTAACAGTGAAGCATTAGGAGAAATGAAAAAAACAGGGTAGTGCAATATACAAAAGATGGTGTAAGTAACATAGATAATAAAAATAACAGAAAGAGTGATGGAAGAAAGACAAGTCTCAACACTAGTTACTGGAATTAGAAAAGTAACGTGATAAAATAAATGTATAGAAAGTGAGATCAATCGGAAAAAGAAAAAAAAGAAATTCTTGTATGATATCAAAATATGTATGGACAGGAAGGTCTTTGGTAACAAAGAAAGCGTCGGAGGCAGACTTGAATAGAGAGAAAAGATAGAAATTGAACTATGTGAAGAATAGAAGAATTAATAAAGCTCGTGAGTGAGATACTACATATAATGAAGGAGAGTTACAGAGTGAGAGCGTAGAAATAAAGTGAAGAGGTAATTCTTGAAACATGCAATAAATGAGCGAAGAATTTGTCAGTCATAGGGAAACTTCTTACCTTGGAACTGCAGAGAAAAAAGACAAAGGATACGACAGGAGAGGTAGTATTGAATAGCAATCAGAGAGCAGTGCTACAAAATAACAAGAAATCAAAAACGAAGAAAAAGAAAGAGACGCATCACTCCAAGTTAAAAGAGCGAAAATAAACTGCAGAAAGACAGATGAAACAAAAGAAGCAACTGGTGTTTCAAAGCTTGAAAAGAAAGATTAAGAATTGCTGAAAGGAGACAGAAATAAAACCTATCAATTTTGATGGATGCTAAGCTAGAGTAGAAATAGAGTAGAAATAATGTTATTTTAAAAAGAAGTGATGCTGCAAATAAAATACTATCCAAATGGGCTAACGAGAGAATTTCTTCGTGGCTGTTCATCCCACTACAAATCACATCCATATTTTTCTCGTCACTTTTTACTAACGTGAAAAATGGAGGGATATAGTGTATAATATCGTCCTAGATGCACTACAAAATGTTTTGTGTAATAGATCTGCTCACTCGGGGCTTACGAATTACTAAACAACAACTGTGCAATAGCAGTTGATTTGAAATAATGACACTAAGAACGGGACGATCCAATGTCTTACCTATGGGCCACGCTACCTCCAGTTTCTAAGAAGTAGGGAACTTCTTTATATTAGATAGCATTGTTAATGCGATCGCTTCACTGAAGACAAGGTTTCTTGATTCACATGTGCCACATTTCTGTTAATAGCATCTCTGAGGTGTCTCTGGGCCTGCTTTTGTATCGCTTGATAATACTTGATTTATATACATGTCTTAATTTGATTATCCTGGAGGAAGGAAAAGCTAAGTTGGCATCGGTAGCTGAACGCAGAAAGGTGACGTAACAAAGCAGACAATATTGAGATTTCAATACACCTGTCATCTCAATTACTCTACTATATTATGTAATATGCAAATTACTTAATTAGGGGATGAGTCTTGCATTAGCTGCTACTACTTCTTCCAGCAAGAGAGTCACGTGCCAGCTACCAGTAAGAGTTGTAGCCAGACAGGTTCAAGGAACGCTTTAAGTCATTGTAACAGAGGGGAAAAAAACATATTGGAACGATTGGCAACGTTGTTCTGAAGTTGAATAATTTAAAGCTAGTTTGCTCTTAAAGATAAAAGAAGCGTTCAATGGTTTGCAAAATTTGCCCACTTTAATTTCCATTCGATGGCTACTTAAAGGCTCAATTATTAGTTGTTGCGTAGAATTGATGGATTTGTGTGTGTGTGTGTGTGTGTGTGTGTGTGTGTGTGCGCGTGTACAACTAATTTCAATAAGAATTTAAACATGTGTTGTGTGTCACTACATATGTATGGGCGTATGAAGACTGGTTCTTCTCAGGAGTAATTATTGAAATAGGAAATAAACATGATTTGACGAAGATGCAATAATAGCAACAGCGCCAGCAGAGGCGATAGAACTATTTGATCATGACCCCGCTAGCATCAGCTTCGAACTGCAACAATACAAAATCAATCATAACATTTACTTTCTTTCTTTCTTTCTTTCTTTCTTTCTTTCTTTCTTTCTTTCTTTCTGGATAAAATAGGGACTACAGTGAGGTACAGCTCCCACCTCGATGCGACAAAAATATTATACAATAGAAGGGTGTTTCGTTACCTGGCATTGCTAAACTACTCTACTTCCATATGCAAAATCTATGGAACGTTCATAAAGGTTCACAGCACTGGCACGTACCTGTAATAACATGAAATACAATAGCATCACTACTACTACTACTACCACCACCACCATCGCCACTACTACTTCTACTGCTGCTACTGCCGAAACTACTATCGCTACCACCAATGATTGGGGTCGTAGAAGGAGTTGACGCATTGGATGTAACATATTAGATGCTAATAGTAAATTGTAAAATACAATAACATACATTCTTTACCTAAAGCAGTGCTTTTTTCCAGGTATCGTTGGGAATTTCCAGCTTTTGAATTTCATTACACAAGATCTGAGGCGAGTACTGGACTAAAAGAAGTTTAGGAAATACTGATCTAATGAGAAAAACTAAACTGTTACGGCCATCACTCACTATCAGGGATGAGTTGGTATCAGTATGTTCCAAACCTTACATTAGTAGTTTTAGCTACCCTTGTAGTCACGAGCCGGTTCAAACATTCTTTCGAGATTCAACCTTTTAACCCAGCAGAATACCCAGGATGTAGGCGGTGAGCTAGCAGAAAATTTCGGGTCTTGTGCCTAGAGTAGAAAAGATTATATAGGCTATGGAAGGCGGTGAGTTGGCAGAAACGTTAGCACGCCGGGCGAAATGTTTAGCGGTATTTCGTCTGTCTTTACGTTCTGAGTTCAAATTCCGCCGAAGTCGACTTTGCCTTTCATCCTTTCGGGGTCGATAAATTAAGTACCAGTTACGCACTGGGGTCGATGTAATCGACTTAATCCCTTTGTCTGTCCGTGTTTGTCCCCTCTTTGGTTAGCTCCTTGCGGGCAATAAAGAAATAAGAAACGTTTGCACGCCGGGCGAAATGCTTAGCGGTATTTCGTCTGTCTTTATGTTCTGAGTTCAAATTCCGCCGAAGTCGACTTTGCCTTTCATCCTTTCGGGGTCGATAAATTAAGTACCAGTTACGCACTGGGGTCGATGTAATCGACTTAATCCCTTTGTCTGTCCGTGTTTGTCCCCTCTTTGGTTAGCCCCTTGTGGGCAATAAAGAAATAAGAAACGTTTGCACGCCGGGCGAAATGCTTAGCGGTATTTCGTCTGTCTTTACGTTCTGAGTTCAAATTCCGCCGAGGTTGACTCTGCCTTTCATCCTTTCGGGGTCGATAAATTAAGTACCAGTTGGGTACTGGGTCGATCTAATCGACTGCCCCCCCCCCCCCAACCAAAAAAAAAATAAAGCCTTGTGCCTAGAGTAGAAAAGAAAAGAATACCCAGGATGTGACAGTTGGAGAAAGGGGAGGGCTACACTAAGGCCGAGCTGGTAACTGGTACCATATTTATAGATTCTGAAAAGATGAAAGATAGAGTTTAACTCAACGTAAATTTAACTCAGAGCGCATTTTATCCGGTGCTTTAACGACTTAGTCAGCCGACCGCATTAATTAGATAACAGTAGTGTCGAAATTTGAAAGTAA